>NW_024466937.1:0-243272 GCF_017591425.1 Ochotona curzoniae
TGCTTTCAAACAAAAATAAATAATTCTTTTAAACAACAAGCTCTTTAAAACAAGAATTATCCTATATTTGGCATCTGTGAAAGATTTTTACTATATCCAGAAAGAGTAATAATATTTATTTAGTACATTTTAGATTTAGGAAAAACATTTTTAACATCTGTCAAGTCACAAGCTTAATGTACTATACCCATCGGTGAACACACCATTTTTATAATAGATATTAAATAAATATTAGTACATGTTTACAATTCACCTAAAATCATTTGATACTAAAGTGAGCTTCCTTTGCTTCTGACATGCCAATAATCTGCTTTGTTGAGTTTTACTGTCTCTGTCTCAGTTGTTGGTGATTGAGAGAGAGACCATTATCTTAAATGCATCAGCTAAGGAAGAGAGACAGCGGACATTCTTAATGACCATCCCACTAATGAGCCAATCAGATAACTCTCTTGTGAGACTAGATCCTTAGGTTATGTGACTATTGAGTAACCCCTGATTCCCACTCTGGTTTGACTCTGGAATATGGAGATTGGTCCAATAAGTTGGACACATGATATTATGTTGCTGACAGTGCACATTACATTCCATACTCTTTGTTAGACATCACAAATTTCCACTTTATTAAATCATGTAAGATTTAGAGCTGATGTTTGCATTTCAGCAAAATATATGAGGGTTGATACTTTGTCTTGGGTGACAAAAATGGAAGAAAGTTAACCTAAATGATCTAGGAGGAAAGCCAAATTCTTAGGCTGGAGACAGCAGGAGCGGGGATGTGCCACACCAGTTAGGTCAACCAACCCTACAGTCAGCTTTCTGGTGCTGGAATTCTGACACTACAGCTCAAGGGCATCCAGTGATTTGAGCCTGGTGTTCAAATTTGCTAAGCCTCAATCTCCTCATTTGTCAAATGGTAAGCATAACATCACCATCCTCAAAGGGTTACCATCACAATTACCAGTCCCCGGAATACAGAAAGGATGCAATAAATGATCAGGACTTCCAATAATGGAGAGGATGGGATGTCAACAAATCATCTCCTTTTAAAAAAAGATTTATTTTTATTGGAAAGGCAAATATACAGAGAGGAGAAGAGACAGAGAGGAAGATCTTCCTCTCTCTCCTTCCTACCCAACTTCTGCAGAGCCCAAGACTTGGGTGCACAGAACCTAGCACCCATTCTGTTCCACTGCTACCAGAAGTGATGCAAGCCAGAGTTAAGGCAACCTGCAGAGTGAACACACACACACACACACACACACACACACACCCTGCATTTATTGTGGGAGTTCAGATCAAACTCCTGGAGCTTTGGCCACTCTGTCTACATGATCCAGGCTATACACCATGAGCTTCCTGGGGCTAACAACATCACCAGCAATCCATTAAAGAGAAAAAGAAATCCAGACACAACCAGAAGTCCCCCAGTACCTCCTAGCTCACAGCACCAGAGCCCCATGCACAACCCCAGGAACCCCCTTGCAGGTCTTGTGAGAGCTGAGGAGAGCTTCAGCTGTGCCTGGCAGAACTAGAACCAGTGATGTTGTTAATATAGAATCTTTGGAGTAACACTTACTCATGGTATCTAAGTGCTCTATCTGTATTACTCTTTTTCAGACTGGTGGCTCCCACTATCCCCACCTCTGGCACCCCTCTGGGAGATCTCGATAACGATTGCACTATACCGTGCACCATCAGCAGTACAATGACCAGTACTGATTTATCAGACCTACTGCTTCATACCTGGGAATCCCAGGAAAGAATCTACCTTCATTCTACCCCTCCAGACTCATACATGCCAGTGTAAAACCTCCTATATAGCTTGTAGTCAAGTGGTAGGACTAAAATGAGATTGAGTTCACATCTGCTATTCCTGGGATTAGGGCTGTTGGTATTATAAGACACAGTAACTGCTGTACCTTCCTGGCATGACCTAAGAAAGGGCCCACCCACATCACACAGTGCTAGAGACACAATTACTGGTGCCACAAGTTGCAGCATCACTCAGTCTTGGCAATGGGACAAGGTGACAACCCCTACTGTCTCCTTCAGCACCAACAGCAGGCACTGGCTATCAGTATCCTCAGTGTAACTATGCCAGATTCTCCAGAGGACTGAAGATACACATCCTAGCAAGCCCAGATTCGTCTCCAAAACTACCCCTCCGAGTCACAGCAAACTGGAGCACTGGGTCCCTTACAGATACAGCGGACCCTGATAAAAGCCTAGGACGTCATTCCAAGGATGTCTTAGGGTCACCTAAAACCAAAGCCAAGGCCGTAAGACAAATGACACCCTTCATTCCATCAAAATCAAACTCCATAAAGGACTCTAATGCCAGGTGTACAGATGTACACAAATGAACACACATACACGTGAAGAGGCAAGGCGGCATGTCACCAACCAACAAAACACAGTAGTTACCCAGAATCAGATCCTGACCGGAAGGAAATCTAGGGAATACCAGAAATAGAATTCAAATCACTAACTGTAAAAAACTTAATGTAATGGAAAGATGTGTGGATAGACAGTTTAGGGAAATGAGGAAACAGATGAGTGAAATGAATGACAAACACACTCTCCAACAGGCAAATCATTAAGAGGAAGTGAACAGAAATTTGGGAGACAAAATCTTCAATCAGTGGAATTAAAAAATATGAATAAGGGATTTAACAGTAGGATTGATCAAGTGGATGACCTGGAAGACAGATTTTTTTTTTCCAAAGATTTATTTATTTTTATTTGAAAAGCAGATCAGAGTTACAGAGTGAAGGAGAGACAAGAGAAAGATTTTCCATCTGCTGGCTCACTCCCCAAAAGACTGTGAAAGAGCCAGAGCTAAAATGATCCAAAGCCAGGAACCAGGAGCCTCTTCTAGGTCTCCAACATGGGTGCAGGGTTCTCAAGGCTTTGGAACATCCTCAACTGCTTTCCCAGGTCATAAGCAGGGACCTGGGTGGGAAGTGGAGCAGCTGGGACATGAACCAGTGCTTATATGGGATCCTGGCGCTTACAAGGTGAGGAGTTAGCCATTGAGCCATCATGCCAGCCCTGGAGAACAATTTTTTTTTTTTAATTTAACTTGATAAGACAAAAACAGAGAGACAAGAATGTTTAAAAATGAAGAAAATCAGGGCTGGCACTGTGACAAAGCTGGCTAAGCTTCTGCCTGCAATGCTATATTCTCTATGGGCACCAATCTGAGCCCAATCTAATCTAGCTCTCTGCTAATGACCTGGGAAAGCAAAAGAAGATGGCCTAAGATCTTGGCCTCCTGCACCCACGTGGGAGACCCAGAGGAAGCTCCAGGCTCCTGGCTTTACATCAGCTCAGCCCTGTCTGTTGCAGCCAACTGGGGAATGAACCCGCAGATGGAAGAACTCTCCATTTCTGTCTCTCCTTCTTACTCTATAACTCTGCCTTTCACATAAAAATAAATCAATCATTTTAGGAAGTGAAGAAAGCCTACATGAAAAATGGAATATCATTAAATGACAAATATTCAAATTATACAGGTTCTCAAGAAGAAGAAAAAGGTGTGGAGAATCTGCAAGGTGAAATAATAGTTGAAATTTCTCAGGTCTTGAAAGAGACATGGATATCCAGAAATTGTAAGCTGAAGGGACTGCAAGCAGGCATGACCAAAACGATCTTTTCCAAAGCATTTTCTGTCAATTTGTCAAAAGCTAAGGATAAGGAGAGAATCCCAGAGACAGCAAGAGAAAAGTGTCAAGTTACTTATAAGGAAAAACAGACTTCCCACCAGAAACACTGCATGCCAGGAGATCATATGTTCAAAGACTTAAAAGAAAAATACTTCCAACCAAAAATACTATATTCAGCAAAGCTATCTTGTAGAAGTGAAGGAGGGGATCTGGTGCAGTAACCTAGCGGCTAAAGTTCTCACCTTGCAGGTGGCAGGATCCTATATGGGTGCCGGTTTGTATCCTGGCTGCTCCACTTTTCCATTCAGCTCCCTGTTTATGATCTGGGAAAGCAGTAGAGGATGGCCCAAATCTCTGGGACCTTGAACCTGGAAGGAGCTCCTGGCTCTTGGCTTTGAATCAGCTCAGCTGCAGTAGTTGCAGCCATTTGGGGAGTGAACCAGCAGATGGACGATCTTTCTCTCCGTCTCCCTTCTGTAAATCTGTCTTTCCAAGAAAAATAAATAAGTCTTAAAAAAAAAAAAAAAAAAAGAAGTGAGGGCAAACAAGGCATTTCCCTGACAAGCTAAGAAGAATTCACCACAGTCAAAGCAGCCTTACAAGAAATTCTGAAGGGAGTCCTGAATCAGAAGAAGACATCATGAAAACACATGAAGCTACCAGGCTTGATTATAGAGTAAATATACTCCGTGAGCACCCAACAAAATGTCAGGTGTTGGTTCTCACAAACACTATCCACAATGTAAACAGCTTGAAGTCCCCACTCAAAAGATTTAGGTTTGTTGAACAAATACAAATCTAAGACTCTGATCTATCAAAAAGAAAAAAAGAAACACTCACAGACTCAAATGTAGGACTGGTAGAAAATATATCAGGCAAATAGAAATGAAAAATGAGCAACAGTAGGTATCTTAATAACAGGTAAAACAAACTTTCAATAAAAAAATCCTAAAAGAAACAATGAACACAATAGTTTTGATAAAAGGATCAAATCAGCAAGGAGATTTGATAATCATACATGTCTATCTAATATAAGACCACCGAAATATATATAGCAAATACTGCCAGATCTAATGGGATAGATTCCAAAACGCCCCTCCAACAATGGTTCCCTTTAAACTCCCACTCTCTTGAGGTTCATCTAGATTCCAGCAGGTATCCATTCTCCTCTCCTTTTTACAGCTCACTGGTATTGCAGTGTGTGGATAGGGCACCCTCCGCTTGGCAGTGGGTAGACAGTGCTTTCTGCTTTCTGTTACAGATAACACTGCTGTAAACATCCCTGTGTGATGTGTGGGACAGAGTACATTCCCTTGGAGAGATGCCTAGATTGGAATCATCAATGGGCAGATCATCCAGATGGAAAAATCAGCAAAGATAGGTAGCACTGAACCATCCTAAGAGAATGGACCGAAAAGACATTTACAGAATATCCCACCCAATAGCTACCAGACACACATTCTTATCATCCACACATAGAACATTGTCTAGGATAGACAATATGTTAGGCCATTCGTTCTCCCTGTTCCTCTCTCTCCTCTCTCTCTCTGCCTTTCAAATACATCAACACATCTTAAAATACTATTTTATACACAAACATTCATTGTGTCATTCATATCAGCCCCAAGCTGAGAGCAACCACAGCATTCAACTAATGGATGGGTTAAAACAACAACAAAGTGGTATCAGCAATTAAAAAAAAAAAAATCTGACTTCTGACACACAACAGAACATGAATGAAACTCATACATATGCCAAATAAAAGAAGCCATTTTTTTGTAGACCCACGAAACATGTAGAAGAGATAAATCTGTAAAAATGGAGAAATCTTAGTTAACAAAGTGTTTTAACCTGTCCTTTCTGTAGGTGATACAAGACAGTGTTGCGGTTACAAGGGCAGATTGCCTTGGGTGAAATTCCAGTGCTCGTTATTTGAGTGACTTTCTCACCATCATTTCCATACGGGAATAGTAATTTTATACCTCGTAGGTTTTTATGATGAGAAAGAGTCGATAGCCGTGAAACACGCAGAGTCAGCAGCTACCACAGCCAGCACTCAGTAAGCTATGACGACTCCTGCTAAAAGCACATCACCACCTAAGGAGAATTCACACAAAGGTTCAACTACTCCAAGTATTAAATGCTACACTACTCCTTCCCTCGGGCTTTAATTTGTCCTATACTCTCAATCAGGAAGATTATTCTGAATTAGGTATAATTCCCCAACTGCATAATGAATAAAGAAACACTACTTTATCCATGTTATATAGTCTCAAATTCTTCAAATATATTTGTTCATTATTTGGCCCCTCCTCTTGATAAGTTTCCCACTATGTCACTCTGTCTTTTGGAGTATATAGTCTTTTGAATTTTCACCTTAAAAATATTTATGAGGCATTTATCATTTGCCAGGCACTGTGTTTCATTACTCAGCCATAATGTGCTTAATTCAGTGGGTACAATTTTCTCCCCCTGATTATACCATGAATTTTATATTCATCTAGCCAAAGTATTGGAAATATTTGATTATTTTTTACCATTTTATCTACCCACACTCATAGCGGGCATTTCTAATCAGTCACAAAATTTTTTCCTGCATTGGGCTGATGAAGCAACCCAAAGCAGTATTCAGAGATCCACTATGGGTAGCACTACATTGGTTTTCTCCTTGCTGGTTTAGCTTAAGGTTTCATTAGCTCTATATTCAAATTATGACATCTAAAACTTTAGAGTTTTTCTCATGTACTGCTCACATCTACTACATGTCATCGATACATAATTAAAATAATATTTTTCCCTTCTGATCTTTGTGCATGTTTAAATGGTTATAATGAAACTGACATTTTTCACACAATACTTTACCATAGTACATACTTTTGTCACCATAGAATCAAGAAAAGCATCTAAGTCAAGAGTAAAAATTGAGATGCACAACTTCACACATACCCCCATTGCATTTTTAACTGATTTAGTGATTTTGTTTTAAAGGATATTGCTAGGGTTGAATAACATCACCAAAATCCCACCTTTTTTTTTTTTTAGCTCATTATGGGAATCCCACAATTTTACCATTTAGATTGCTTATCCTCTTTTGTATGTACTCTTTCTCAAACAAAATGTACAAGACAGGGTTAGGAGCATTGCGAGGGGGCTAGAAGTTGGGGCAGCTCCATTTAGCAGCAGTGTCTTAAATGGTACAGTCAATTAGTAAGCTATCAAACCACCTCTACCATACCCACCAATAGCAATCCCACAGCGTAAGAGCAGTGTTCAGCTTATCACCCAGTTAGTAACCCCAAGACAGATAAGCATGATCACAGCAACTTGTTCAAGAGATTTTTAAAAAAGATTTAATTTTAATTTTTATTGCAAAGTCAGATATACAGAGAGGAGGAGAGACAGAGAGGAAGATCCTCTAACCGTGGATTCATTCCCAAAGCAGTCATAATGGCTGGAGCTGAGTCGATCCAAAGCTAGGAGTCCAGAGCCTCTTCCGGGTCTCCCACGTGGGTGCAGGGTCCCAAGGCTTTGGGCCGTCCTCGACTGCTTTCCTGGGCCACAAGGAGGTGGGTGGATGGGAAGCAGGGCTGCCAGGATCTGAACTGGAACCCATATGGGATCCTGGTGTGTGCAAGGCGAGGACTTTAGCCACTAGGCTACTGTGCCAGGCCCACAGGAGATTTTTCTAAGAGTCAGATTATGAACTCTAGAATTGGCTGATGAAAGATATCAAATCTCCTGGCCTGCAGTTTCTGCTATACATTTCGGGTTACCTCCCACATTCAAACTTTTTTTTTTTTATTTGAATGAAAGACACAGAGACAGAAGGATCTTCCATCACCTGGGTCATTTCCCAAATGCCTGCAACAACCAAGGCTGGGCCTGGCTAAAGCTGGAAACTGGGAACTCAATCGGAGTCTCCTGCAAGTGCGGCAGGACTCAGGCACTTAAGCTAGCACCTGCTGTCTCCCACGTGGCCACCATCCGGAAGCTGGCTTAAGGAGCAGGGCCAGGACTTCACCCAGGCATTCCGATGAGGGAATACAGCTCCCCACGTGCCATCTTTCTATACAAAGGTTTTTATTTATTTGTATTTATCTGAAAGGCCAAGTAACAGAGAAAAAGGGAGACGGAGGGAGAGAATATACATCTTTCACCTGCTGCTTCATTTAACAAATGGCAGTAACAGCTGGGACTGGGCCAGGCCAAAGGCAGAGACTAGGAACGCCAAGCCTGATGCCTCACGTGTCTTTCACTAGCAGGAATTCTGGATTAGAATCAAACATGGGGCTGGATCCTGGGCACCCCATGTGGTGGCTTAATCCACTGTACCACAATGTGTGCCCTTCAGACAGCATCTTAACTGCTATGCCAAGCACCTGCCCTTTGTTTCTTTCTCTTTTGAAAGATTGGGATATGTTCATGCCCATGATCTGTTCCCTCCTGGTAAGCAGGCTGTCGTGTTGCCGGCTCGTAGTAGGGTCTCCATGCCTACGTTGATTGAGGGAATGACTCAAAGCCTTTGACAAAGACTTCCAATGGCAACGCTGTGATTGTTTTCACTAGCTGTTTCGGTAATAGCAATCAACTGCCAGCCCTTAGTTTAAATGCCTCTTGCTTCAGGAAGCCTTGGTGAGCCCCTTCCCAGGTCACATGACTCCCGTTAACAAGCAAAGCTCACGATGGACGTTCCATCTTAATTTTCTATGTTCACTATTATCTTCTCAATTTCAAGCGTGGTGCCCAGCACCATAGCAGGCACTCAGCCAATTATTTGCTTGGGTGAAAGAATAAGTAATTTTGGAAAATAATCTGTTTCCATCTAAAGGTTCCTTTAAGGTCAGCAGGTGTTCTCATGGTAGCTGGTCACCTGTCTGGATCTGCGTGTCTTCACCTTCACCAACAACTGCACCGAGTGTAGACCACGAAGGTCCGCGTTGAGTTCTTACTCACGTCGCCGTCACTGCCATTTTATGTGCAGTCATTTTTGGGAAGAGATGGGCACTTAAAGTCTAGTTTCCCAGCACTTCCTTCTCAGCCTGGCTTCCTCACTGGCCACCCTAAGCAAATGAGATTCTCCAAGCCTTGGACTCTCATCTGTGAAGCGTGCTAGCCAGAGAGTTCTTACTGGGCCCTCTGAGGATGAAATGAGATGCTACAGATAAGGGGGCATTAACTTCAAACACGTTCCAGTGTCTCTCTGGTATCTGCCAGCCCGACCCTCCTCAGCCTCGGCGCTGTTATCTCACCTCCCTCCTTCTGCGCTTAGCAGATGTATATTTCTACATTTTAAACACCAACTCTCTTGCCTCCTTAGTGGCTTGGTCTTCCTGCAGGCCCGGCTTGCTCCTGTGGTCTAGCTTTCCTGGTGGTATTCCCTTTACATGCAGTTAGCAGCACAAGCCTTTTCCTCCCCATCCTTTCAACACGCCGACAGAACACAGCAACCCACCCGAAATCACGGCCTCCTTAGTTGCCATTTTCTTTCTCCTTCATTGGGAGCATTCTACCATGAACCAGCATTTTATGTTTCAAAGATTCTCATCTTTAAAAAAAAAAAAAAAGAAGCATTCCTTCCTCCTGAGTCTGGGCTGGGAATCACACCTAGCTTTTCCCTGGGTCTGTGGGCTAACCCCTCCAGCGCCGCAGCCTCCTCCATGTCTGTCATTACAGACCCTCCTCGGGTCGCTACCGCTTTTCCATCACCAACCAATCCTCCCCGACACCACTAATGTCACATCTGTTACAAACCAGAGAAGGCTTTGTTCTAGACAATCCATGACAAACGAACCTCGGTGCCGTGTGATGTTTGATGGAGGATAGTCTTCTAAGGTTAAATGCAAACCGCTGTGCGACTGGCGGGGGAGGGGGAGAACATATATTTATATTCATATTAAATCTATACCTGTTGAGTTTGTGTTTTTTTTCCTCAACGCTTCAGAGACCCCCGAGCTTTCGGGTGATTGAAATAGTAGCAAGAAATGGTTTTCCAGAAACTTCGCCCCCCAAAAAATCCAAGACCTCATCCAAAGGACTGCTCCATCCACTCAAGGAACACCCACCAGTAAAATCCATCTCCACAACCAGCAGATTATCTCACCGGCGAGTGAGAAGGCAAGGGGGGGCGGCCGTACCATCCTGTGCTGCGCAGGGAGGGGGGTTCGTGCCCGTTTGGCCGGGCCTGGCTGTTTCCCCCTCGCTTGGTTTTGTCCCCGCTCCCCCCTGCGCAGGCATCCACAGTGCGTCGGGCCGGCGCTTTATAGCGCAGCCTGGGCGGCTCCGCTAGCTGTTTTTCCTTGTCTCCCTGTTGTGGCTTCGCTCGCTGGAACGCCAAGATGCAGCTCAAGCCTTTGGAGATTAACCCCGAGGTGAGCGCCAGGTGCACTGTTGCTTGGGGAGTGCGAGGCTGAAGGTCAGCCTTCGCCAGGTGGCGGTTTCTCCTTCTGCTTTGATTCCGTGTCTTATTTTTACCCCCCTCTGCATTCGCTTTTCAGATGCTGAACAAAGTGAGTGGTGTCGCCTGCTGCCTCTGCGCCCTCCCCAGGGAGCGCTTCTCGGCTGTGAGCCGCGCCCTGCGCGCTCCAGAGGCGGCCGGACAAGGGCGCACGCTGGGCGCGCTCCCTGCGCCTTGGATTTGGGGGGGTGGGGAGGTGATTCTGCGATACCAGTGTGGCGGAGGTGAAGGAGGCTGCTGCGCCCGAGGGCGTGGCGCGCGGACTCGGGTACCCGGACCTCGCGCGCCGCCACGTGTGGGCCGCGCTTTGTGCTGTGTCATTGCGCCACCGCGGGTGGGGGGCGGGGTGGGGCTCCTCCCACGGCGGGTGCCCAGGGGTGGGGGTTGGGATGGGGGGCGCGGAGGACGCGCGTGTCGGCCCCGCCCCCTGGCAGGTGCTCACCACCTGCCCATCCCTGTGCGCCTGGCCGCCGCCGCGCGTCTCCTGCCCACAGGTGCTGTCCCGGCTGGGGGTCGCCGGCCAGTATCGCTTCGCCGACGTGCTGGGACTGGAGGAGGAGACGCTGGGCTCCGTGCCAGCGCCTGCGTGCGCGCTGCTGCTGCTGTTTCCTCTCACTGCTCAGGTAGGGATGCGCGAGCTGGTCACGGTGAGGCACGCTTTGAGGGCCCCCTTCGCCGCTCGGGCTGGATGCCCAGACTTTGCTAAACGGTTTGTTTTCCCTCCCGGAGGGATTAAAAGGATGCACTTATCGGGATGCTTACTCACTGGGGGCTCCTGGCACATCTATCTGGAATTGTCTTGAATATGGGAGGAACATCTCAGTTGTAGCATACCTGTTCTGAGTTCCCTTGAACTTGGCCTTTGCTGAGCCTACCATTCAGGAGAGTGGCTGGGAGTGCCCCTTTCCAACACAGGCTGGGACCTGTGGTGGCTCATTGTTTGGTTCCCACATAGCTGTGAAATGGAGAGAGAAGGTTTTGCCCAACTCCAAACGATAAATTTTCTCGTGCTGGCCTCAGTTTGTGACGGACTTAGGGGGTGCTTTCCGCCCCTGCAGTTCTCTGGACATGCACCCTTGGGCTTAGCGTCTTTGAAGCTGCGTTGTGGGTGTGGCTTCTCTTCACCTCTTCCGTCTTCATCTCTGACCTTGTCAGGCTGTTGGGAACACCCTTCCATCTCTCTCTGGGTCTTCATCTTCCTCCAGGTGTGGCCCATGACAGGCTCCTGAAGCCTGGAGATGAGCTGTCGCCACAGGGAATTCCTGTTTCTCTTGATAACTCGGCACACACTTGTCCTAGCATGCAGGGACATAGGGATCTTGGAGGATCAGATGAAAAAATGAACAGTTGGGAGAGTTACTTGCTGTCTTGCTGTGTATGAGGGCCCCGTTGCATGCGTGGGATTCTCCGTTTCATATTTGATGCCACTTGACCCTGACTTGGGAGTGATTGGAACTGGCTTTATAAAACTTGGGGCGTCACTGCAATCACTGAAGGTCACTGAAGCAGCCCCCCAGTACTGGCTGTTCTCAAAGCACCCTGGGGCAAACCAGACAGTAGGGGAAGTTCCAGGCCTCCCCTCTTGGCGTTCAGGCTGAGCGTGGGGGAGTTGCACATGGACAACAGCTGACAGCTGTCTCTTCCCACTCTAGTCTCTTGTAAATTGTCGAAGATTTAACTTGGATGTAAAGGGAGTGTGGTTTTGTTGTAGAGCACATCCCCCACAGGGTCACCTGCCGGCCTCCTGACTCCTTGTCTAGCAGTGCTTTTATTCTGCAAAACACGATGACTGGCAGGTTTTCCGAGGCAGCTGGAGGAAGGCCGCTGGGCGGCAGTGGCGCACCATGCTTACCTTTAGAAGCTTGCTGCTCTGGGGCTGTACCAAGTGGCTCTCGCTAAAGAACGTTCTGGTTTGAATGGCTTCTGTTGACAAGAAGCCTTTGTCCTTTAGCTGCAGTTCCATTTGGTAGGTTTACTGAGTACAGTTCTCTGCAATTGCTTTCTGGGCGAAACACTGAAACAGATGTCAAGAAGAGTGGAGACTTACCAGTGGATTCCCAAACAAGATCGTTTGGGAAACACCTGACTTTGACTAAGGAGATATGAAGAATTCTAAATGGACCACATCTGAAAGCATTGCATGATACTGAAGTCTTGATGGAAGTGTCTTCATGCAGGAGTCTAAACAACCCTCCAAAGTGATTCTAGTCCATGTAAGACTTTTATTTAACTATCGCTGGAAAGTGAAAATCATCACCAGTGAGTTGAAATTAAGGGTCTGGTAGATTTAAAGTGAGAACTTCCCACTTATCTAAGTCAGTCTTGTGGGACAAGAGAGCTCACTGCTCTGTTGCCGAAGAACAAGCTTACACTGCGTTCCACGTGCAGGAGGGCCAGACTGTTGGATTTGGAAACACACTGCTGTCTTTATTTGCGTTTTACTGGTTATGGGAGAGACGTGTTTTAGTATTTGCATCCTGTTTGAACTGAAGAGACAAGACTTCACATTCCTTTCGAAGTCCTCACCAAAAGGTGCAGACAGGCCAGCTGACTTGCTGCAGGGAAGGCTGGCAGCTGCTTTGAGGGCATCTGTCTTCTAGTTCTTTCATTTGACAGTCTTGTCCTGCCCAGCCCCCAATTACTCATCTTATCCTGAAATTATATTGTTTATAGCAGACAAGTGTAAACCAGTGTGACATCATCTTGCTAGATGACCAGGTTTGGAAAAACTACACCCCATTGTACTAAACCATTAATATTGGAAAGGTGGGTGAGGTGTGGCTGGTTGGGAATAGCTAACCTGTCTAAATAGCTTTTATTTGCTTCTTTAAATGGTATATGCCTGTTTGGGTTTAGAATAGATTTGGATAGAACGTGTAGGAGCAGGAATATATTAATGAAGCAGGCAGTCCCTTGGGTCACTCACTTGGCCAGAACTCAATTAGGATGCCTGAGCAGAATGCCATGAACTGGTGGTTGTTGCCGGGAAGCGATCCTGACCTGTGTGTGATTTCTGACTTTGTTCCACTCTGTCCGCAGCTGCAATGTTGCAGTGGTGTCTAGACAGAGCCCTGGGCAAAGGCCAAGGCTGGGGCTGCACTGCAGCATCGGGGTGGGGCTTCCTTCTGGGGCAGGCGTGGCTGTGGGAGGTGGCCAGGCTGCTGTCTGGCAGGGCCCAGGGTCTGGGACCAAGGTTGCAGGCTTCTCCCACCTGTGTTTCAATTTGGGTGGGAGACCCGGCTGCACTGCCACTTGCTCATCCCAGCCTTTTTGTTGTTGGGGACACGTTTCTGTCATCCACAGCATGAGAACTTCAGGAAAAAGCAGATTGAGGAACTGAAAGGACAGGAAGTCAGCCCCAAGGTGTACTTCATGAAGCAAACTATTGGAAACTCCTGTGGCACCATTGGGCTGATCCATGCCGTGGCCAACAATCAGGACAAAATGGAATTTGGTGAGTGTGGTTTTTGCAGCCTACCATTCTGTAGTTAAATGCAAAACCTGAAATGGGAAAGCAGAGCTAACTGTTGTACTTCATCTCAGAACCCTTCAGGGCCTTTTCACCCTCAGCTGTTTTTTACACCGTGTTTAGCCATGGTGCCTCATCAGCCAGGTACACACCATCGTAGGTTTGTTGGCCTTCTCCCAGAAGCTTGGCTTTGTTGCTCTGCCTGTCTCTCTGGGCCTTCCATTTGCACACAGCTGCACTGGGCGTGATAAGAAGAGAGAACCCGTTGAGGGTGATTGCTAGAGCGATGGTGCCATTGCACCTGTTTAATTATCAACAGTTCTGGAGAATCAGATGTGAAGCCAGAAAGTATCAATAGATAGGACCTGTCATGATGGGTTCTGTATTTTGTGAACAAGAGGAGAAGCAGTACAGTAGCTAGGAGTAGCTAGCTAGGAGTAGCTGGCTAGGAGTAGCTAGCTGTGGAAGAGATGTGAGTTCTGCAGGAAGGCATTGTGGCGGTGGATGCACCTGCTGGGAGTACCATGAAGATACAGGAGGATACTATGGAAGGTAGAGGAGAAATGCATCCAGACCCTTAAGTCTGCACAAGCACAATTCACACCACGAAAATGCATTCAGATAACATGACCATAATGTATGATGTGGACCAGGAGCCAGCAAACTTTCTTAGATGGCCACAGAATCAGTCTTGGGTTTTTGAGGAACAGGTGGTCTCTGTCCTTGCAGCATAAAATCAGTTGATGATTGACAAGATGGGAAGTAAGTGGATGCTTTATTGACAGAACTAGGCAACATGATTGCCAACTCCTGACCTAGACCGTGGCTGGAGTGGCTGTTCAGCTTGTAGCAGATCAAATATATATATATACATTTTTTTCATGAAACAAGGGAGGAATGACTAAGGCTTAACTCGGGTATACTTTTAGGATTTGAACCTTGGGTTTGGGGACTTACTAGGTTAGGATGTTTTGGCTTTGTATATGATCGGTGTCTCAGTGTACTGTTAGGTGCCGTACATACAACAGGAGGTAAGGGAGTGCCTGCCTTTCTGGCACAAGCCCCCCAAGGGTGAGGGTGCTCCAGAAAGTTCATGCAAAAGAGAAGGTGAGTTTGATTCACAAAATTTGAAACCTATGCCTGATGTTTTTCCTAAGACCTAGTTGCATGAATATTTTGAAGACCACCCCCTCCCATTTATGATGTAGATGGGTGAGTGCTGTGTGATTTTTCTCTCTAGTGATAGTTTTTTTTTTTCTTTTTAAGAGGATGGATCAGTCCTAAAGCAATTTCTTTCTGAAACAGAGAAGATGTCCCCTGAAGACAGGGCAAAGTGCTTTGAGAAGAATGAGGTAGGGAGAGAACTCCCACGGCCTTCCCTTTAAGGAATGGTGGAGGGGTTTTGTGCTGCTAATTCTTTTCTCTCTCCTGCAGGCCATACAGGCAGCCCATGATGCAGTGGCACAGGAAGGCCAGTGTCGGGTAAGTGCAAATAAGACAGCCAGGTTCCCGAGGGCCACACGTATGTCCACTGATACATACGCAAGGATCCTCTGCTGGGACACAGCTGGTGTTAGCTCCCCACCCACCTGCAGGTCAGTTAATGCTAGGGTACTTAACCCCAGTAGTGTTTTTCTTAGGCCTGTTCATAAAAATAACCCTTCACAACCCTCACTGGTAGGTCAAAGAGTTTTGAATGAATTCAGATGAATACTTTTTATTCAGATTAGAATGGGGCTTCTAGAGTGAGAAGTACATCTGTGTGAGCATTTCAAGTGCTATGCTCAGATTATTGGAGGAGAATAAGGTGTGAGGGGTACTTCAAAGTACGTTTTGATGCAGAATAGTTTTGAAATCCTATAAATTTTGTTTTTTAGGACATGCATTTCCATAAACTTTTTGAAGCATGCATGTACATTGATTTCAATATTTCTTGCACCCTGATTTGTCTTCTAGTCCTGCTTTTCGTGAATTCTTTGGAATACCTCCATGTACCAGCAAGGACTGACACTTTGTAGAATAACTGATAGATCATAATGTAGACAGAAATTCCAAATCGGCACTATGACCGAAGTTGGCTAGTATCTTTTTTTAAATGTTTGTTTGGAAGGCTTAGAGAAAGATACTTCATCCACTGCTTCACTCTCCAAATACCCACCGCAGTCAGAGCCAGGCCAAAGCCAAGAGCCTGATTCTCCACTGGGGCTCTCCCATGTGGACAGCAGGGAGTCAGATGTTTGGTCCAGCCTCTGTTGCCACCCAGAATGTGCGTTAGGAAGCTGGACTAGAAGCAGAGTCACTGAGACTTAAACCAGGTATTTTGATAACACGATGCCCAGTACTGGCTTAATCTTCTGCCCCCATAGGGCTTGCACCCTCACTTTCTAGTATTTTTTTCCCCAAAGATTTATTTAATTTTACTGGAAAGGCAGATTCTCAGAAAGATATTCTGTTCACTGGTTTGCTCCCCAAGTGGCTACAATGGCTGGCGCTGAGCTGATCTGAAGCCAGCAGCTTCTTCTGGGTCTTCCCAAGTGGATGAAGGATCCCAAGCCCTTGGGCCATCTTCTGCTGTTTTCCTAAGCCACAAGCAGGGAGCTAGGAGGGAAGTGGAACAGCTGGGACATGAACTGGTACTCATAAGGGTCTTGCATGTGCAAGGCAAAAATGTAGTCACTGAGCCATCATGCCTGACACCCACATTTTGGTCTTGACCTTGGATGAGTTACTTGTTTTTGCTTTAATTTCCTGCTCAGTAGAAAGCATGTAGTAATAGCATCTCCACAGGGTTGTGCTAACATTTACTGTATTTCTACCTTAATGGGCTGATAAATAGTAGCTATAATTATTTTTGAAAATGTAAACAGGCTGATTCAAGTGTAGCTTGCTTAAATTGCAAGAGAATTTCATTTAGTGAGTTCAGCTCACAATATTCATTTCCAAAATCATGTTCTTGACTCTCTTCAGGTAGATGACAAAGTGAATTTTCATTTCATCATGTTCAACAATGTGGATGGCCACCTCTATGAACTTGGTACGTATCATTCTATTTTTGGAATCCAGTGTATTTTCATGTGTTTCTTTCAGGTGGAATGTTTTTTTACAGTACTGGTGTATGACTTTTAGAGTATCTGGTATGGCGGTGACAGGGTGTTCTCACTGGGACACTTACCCTCCTGTGGGACCCGGAGGGTGTCCTCCTTTAACTGACATAGACGAGACTCATTCATGGCAGGACCTATGAGATCTCAAAGTCCATGGAAATGCATAAGCTTTTTGAAGTACCTTCGTGCCCAGTGTATGACTTCAGTTTGTAAACCAGTGAAGAGAGAAGAATAGAGCAGCACTAGTTCAAGGCAAATGTATCCGCCCTTCTCGTCCCACCTCCTGCTGTGGCATTGTCTAGTATCTTCCTCATCAGTCAAGGCGTATTTCTGAACGCCCATGCTGGATATGACCTTGCCTGTGCAAAAGGAGCTTGGAGATGTTGGAGTAATCTCCATTAGCTGATTTATGGCAAAAGAAAAGATTATCTGCCTTATACAAGATCCGTGATCTTTGTGTGAACAGAAAGTTGCCACTGATGAGCTGTTCAGGCCACAGGACAATGCAGGGCAGTGGGCATTCATGGCAGGACCTATGAGATCTCAAGGAACTGGTCTTTGCCAAGAGGCGGGGCACAGTCCCCTTCATTAGAGTTCCTGGGTTAGCTTTGACCTGGATTATTGCAGGCAGGATTGCTTGGGGTGGATCTCTAGGAACCCTCAGACGTGTAAACAGCTGTATCATAACCAGGCTTCTCTGTGGCAGTGGCAGAAATATTCAGTAGAATCCAAAACTTGCCTCTGATCAGGACACAATGCGGTAGCTGAAAAATGCACAGGAAGTTTAACATGCCTGGTCTCTTTGTTCCAGATGGGCGAATGCCTTTCCCGGTAAACCACGGTGCCAGCTCGGAAGACTCCCTGCTGCAGGTAATCTTTGGAATGCGTGTCAGCTCAAGGGCCCATGGACCCTCCGCCAGGCTGTCCGCAGGGCTCGCGCTGCTTTCAGGAATGCCAGCTCAGTTGTCTGGGTTCATTGTCGCCTGCCCTTCATGTTCTCCCTAATTCCATCCACCTCCTGTCATAGCAGGTGGCTTGAATCAGCATCCTTAGGAGCAATCTTCACTAATGTGTGTCATGTGCTGTGTTTGGTTCACATCAAGCCTCCAGAAACCCACTGCTTTGCTTAGGTGTGGGATTGCGGGGGCCATTGTGCTCGGGTGCTCTCCTGCTCCAGGCCACTGGGGAGACCTGTGACTCTGTGCAAGACCTGGGTAGTGGGGCCTCTGCACCCTAAAAAGGAGCTCTAGCCTTGACTCCATTTTTTTTTTGTTAGAGGAACATTGCTCAATTGTGATTAAAAATGAAATCCCCTCAGCCGACTTCATTTGTTGTAGGACTGGTAGCTTGTGCCTCTGGGCACTGGGCTGTGTGCAGTGCAGGCATTTGCAGGCGCGCCCTGTCACGAGCCAGCTGGTGTGCTTCGGGTGTTGGGTGGCCACTGGCTATGTTGCAAGTATTTAGCTCAGAGCTACGAGTGGGCAGCTGCAGAAAGAATGTGGCTAGGAAGGACTCGCCCCGATTGAATTCGCAATCAGCCAACAGACTGCTTTGCTGCTGGACAATTTCTGCCTTTGGTAGAATACTTCCATTTGTAAATATTTACTTGAAAGGTAGGGTTAGAGATGAAAGAGCTCTTCCATATACTTTGCTGGTTCACTTTCCAGGTGGCCACAGTGGTTGAAACTGGACCAGTGTGAAGCCAGGAGCTTCTCCCAAGTGGGTGCAGGGGCCCAAGGACTTGGTCCTTCCCTCACTACTTTCCAGGGAGCATTAGCAGGGCCCATATGGGATGTTCATGTTACTGGCTGTGACCTTACGTGCTGTGCCATAGCACAGGCTCTTGTAGAATCCTTTGAGTGCTGCAGTGAGGTAGGGGTGACTGTCCCCATGTCACCCAGTGGTTTAGTCACACCCAAGGGCAGTGACTTCAGAGAACTGTGGTTCCAAGCTGGCCAAGGGCTGTAGGTTGTGCATCTGCCTTTCTTTCTCGTGGACCTGCCTGTGAAACATAGACCTGTTTGTGCCACTGAGCTAACAGAGTCTTGTTTCCTTGAGTGAGGTGGACTACAGCAGTGGACAGTGACATGGAGTGAGGAGCCAGGCTTGGAGAGGCTGGGGGTGAGCAGGTTGTATGATGAGGTTGCAGATGCAATGTGTGGCCTCTGATTTAGGGACAGCACTCTGACCTTTAAATACAGTTGAGCGTCATGCCAACTTTTATCTAACACTGCTTCCTAATAACACATAATGTGTGTCTCATCAGATCTCTAAAGCTGTTACATGAGGCATGGGGAGGATAAACCTTTGTGTTAAAAAGAAACCTGGGCCCAGCATTGGGGAGCAGCACTGGCATCCCTTACCAGGATGTTCCCACTGCTCCACCTCCCATCCAGCTCCCCGCTAATGCACCTGGGAATGCAGCAGAAGGTAGCCCAAACCCTTGTGCCTCTGCACCCACAGGGGAGACATGGATGGAGTTCTAGGCTCTTGGCTTCTCCTGGCCCAGCCCCAGCTGGTTTGGCCATTTGGGGGATGCAGCAATGAAATAAAGATTCCTCTCTCTCTCCATCTGTCTCTTACTGCCTCTGTTTCTGTTCTGCCTCTGTCACCCTGCCTTTCAAATAAACCAAATAAGTCCTAGAAGATAACTTCTGATCAGAATCTCGCTTAAAATTGATACAAATCCACATACTTATGAGCGAAAATTCTTGTCCTAAGTAAATTTCAAGATGTTTGAGGCTTTCCACATCTGACATTAAACATAAGCCAGGCATCCTTGATTTAGGTGACTGCGTCCGGTGTTGGAAGCAGGCAAAGATAGCTGCTGTCTTCGAAGCATGCCTGAAAGCGGAGGTGTCGCCACTGGGCGTGACCAGGCAGCTAATGGGAAGAAGGCAAGTCGACTGTAGTGACGGGTCAGCCAGGCTTCCAGTGCAGGATGTGGATGTTGGCATAAACCTGTGCTAGTGTTTAAACCCAGCTCTAGCTCAGGAACAAAACCCCAGTGTGATAGATGGCTTTGTCAGTCATCATTACTAGGATTTTTAATAAAGTACCTTGATTCAGTGCTTTATTAGGGCAAGCAAACACTGCTTCAAATGCCCACCAAGGCCTAGGGCTTGGGGCAGAGGTCAGTGGTAATCAGGTCTCCCATATGGGTGGCAGGAAACCACTGACAGAACCACCAGAGCTGCCTGCCTGCAGGAAACTCAGTCTGGTCCCTGTCAGTGGAGCTTGGACAGCCTGACTCCCAGGCCAACCACCTGCTCCCACAAACTCCTGGGTTTGGTCAAGTTGAGGATCTGGTGTATTCTTTGTTTTTTAAAGGTTTTGGATCTCTTAGGGCTGCAACATGAACTTTCCTCTGAACTTGCTAAAAACTGGATGGTGTTATTTCTGATCTTGGCAAGAGGGGTGGGCGGTGTCCTGCCCAAAGGCCGTATGAGGTTGTTGAAATCATTTGGTTTGGCCTGCCAGGGAACCACACACAGGACTGAAAATTCAGTAAGTGTAGCAGCCTAATCGTTGGAAGTGGAATTTTGCATGGCCTACAAATGATGTCATAAATATGCAAATGCATGTTAGAAAACATGAATCCCTACCCCTGCATTAAGCATCTAAACCTTAGAATTTGGAAGTTGCCAGCCCTGGGATGAGTTTTCAGTTACCAGTCGGTGTGTAAGGTTTGTCATCTACACGTGCTGCCCACTCCACCACAAATCCATCTCATGGGCCTATACCCGGAACACCAGGTAAGCTTACAGGCTGACTGTAAAATGTTGACTTGAGGACATTTGTGTAGTATCTGAGTTAGGAGAGTCTTTCTGTGAGGTGCAGAGGACAGATCAGCTTCCTGTCTTATTTCTGTTTGAGAAGAAGAGTGCTCAAAATTGAGCTTCCTTGCCCAAATCAGGTCGAGGTAAGCAGACACGGCTGCTTGGCGGAGGTGGTAAGGCTCTCCTTGTTGATCTTTCGTGTTGAGCCCCCCATCTTCAAGGTGCAGTGGGGGGAGCTTCTAGTTGGACCTGAGCATGAAGCACTCTGAGATGTTCCTGTTGAGCTGTCACCACAGGGGGATTCATGACGTGCCTTCTTCTCAGGATGCTGCCAAGGTGTGCCGGGAATTCACCGAGCGTGAGCAAGGAGAGGTCCGCTTCTCGGCCGTGGCCCTGTGCAAGGCGGCCTAATGCTCGTGGGAGGGCCTTTGCTGTTCCCCTGCCCTTCACCGTGACCGTCCATCCCGGACCGGGCCATCTACATGCTTCAGTGGTTCTGTGTCCTGCCCCCCGCCCTGCCCTGCCCCATCCAGGCACTAGCTGAGTTGGTAGGGTTTGATGTAAGCTTCAAGTGGCGAAGCATTCCCCCCACCCCCAACACTATGTCTTGTTCCTTAATATCTATGCTTTACATGGCTGTTTTGGTTTATGTCTCTAAGTTAAGGCCTTGGATGAGGTTGAATTGTTTGTCCTTAAAAGGAATAAAACTTTTCTGCTGATGAAAGTCTGTAAACTGGGTCTCATTTCCCCTTCCCTTGGTACATCACGGGTTCTTTTGACAGTGATAGACAAAAGTGCCTTCCATGTACACACCATAGGCAAGGCTGTTGGCCAGAAGACAGTTTTGAGTGGAATGTGTTCTTCACACTCCTTTCTATGCATTTTAAAAAAGATTTATTTACTTTTATTGCAAAGTCAGATATACAGAGAGGAGGAGAGACAGATGAAGATCTTCTGTCCAGTGATTCACTCCCCAAGTGACCGCAGTGGCCGGTGCTGCATCTGAAGCCAGGAGCTCTACCAGGTTTTCCACACGGGTGCAGGGTCCCAAGCCTTTGGGCCGTCCTCGACTGCTTTCCCAAGCCACAGGCAGGGAGCTGGATGGGAAGTGGAGCTGCCGGTGTTAGAACCGGCGCTCATATGGAATCCTGGTGTGTTCAAGGTGAAGACTTTAGCCACTAGGCTACTGCACTGGGCTTCCTATGCATTTTTGTTCCTATGCGTTCCTGTAGAAACTATTAGAGAACTTTCAAAACCTTTTTTTTAAGAACAATTTTATATTGGTAGAAAAGTTGGAGATATTGTCAAATTCCCATAAACTCCTTAGCCAGTCTCTTCCTTGTTAGAGTGACACACAAGTTTCAGTTCATGACCTGGTAAGGGGTATGGGTGGGCGCAGCCCGTTTACTTAAATGCTGTCAAAGCAGGTGCCTGGCATGCCCTGCATGGGGGACAGTGCAGTGAGTGGCGGGTGGGTGAGAGTCCCGTTTCCCAGAGGAGACATTACGTGGTACATTCAGGTTTTCATCCCTCAACACCGGGGAGGCCGGGCCTTGGGCTGCCTGCTGGGATGGTTGTGGGAGCCTGGGAGAGTGCTTGTGCTGTCCCTGGGGCTGTGCCTAGAGCAGAAGAGCCAAAGCTGGATCTTCATCGAACCTCTGCATGTCTTTGCTCTTCAGCCCACATTGCAAGGTTCCAAGTGTCTTTTCTGTTCAATGCCAAACCAGATCTCATTTCCTGGGATAATGCCACATTTCCAAAATCATTTTTCCTAAGTTACTACCGTATTCTGTAGCTTCCAGAAGTCCCTTAATGCCGCCTTCTTAGCAGTAAGGTGGCCCCTTCTGTCTCATGTTAAGTCATGGAGAGTGTAAGTGTATTTATTTCTATTGCAAGTATTGATTATAAAGAAGGGAATGTAGTTTAAAATAAAAAAAAAATAGAGAATATCAACAAGACAGCAACTCCCTCCCCATATATAATAGTTCTAGTCAGACTACAGAGAAACATAATTAGAGATGATCTGAAAGGAACGTAGTTGTGGGGGCCTGACACGATGGATGGCTCAGTGACTAATCATTGTATGGCATGCACTGGGATCCCATACGGGCACCTGTTCATGTCCTGGCTGCTCCACTTCTCATCCAGCTTCCTGCTTGTGGCCTAGGAAAGCAGTGGAGGATGGCCCAAAGCCTTGGGACCCTTCGTCTGTGTGGGAGATCTGGAAGAAACTCCTGGCTTCAAATCAGCTCAGTTCTGGCCATTGTGGCCACTTGGGGAGTGAACCAGCAGATGGAAGATCTTTTTCTCCGTATCCCCTCTCTGTAAATCTGCTTTTCCAATAAAAATAAAACAACATAGATGTGAAGCTTCAAACGTTATTATCCAAGACCACATTGGGAAGATTACACATCAGGATCAAGTGAGGTTTATCCCAGAGATCCAAGGGTAAGGACATTTACAAATCAAAAAATGTCATAAATCACATAACTAAAAGAAAAAGTATAGTCCTCTCATAAAGTATTTTGTAAGATTCAACACCATTCAAGATAAAAAACCCTCCACAGTTTAGGTAGCAGAGGAACATTTTTCAAAAATTTTAAGGCCATATTTTACAGACCAACAGCCATTGTCATAGGAAAAGCCAAAGGCATTTCCCATCAGATACGGCACAAGGCAAGGATGTGCACCTTGACCACTGTTACTCAGAATAGTACTGGAAGTTTTAGCAAGGGAAATTTGAGAGGAGAAAGGGTCTTAAAACTGGAAGAGGAAGTCAAATTATCCATGTTTGCAGATGACATGTTGTACATGGAAAATCCTAAACACTGCACCAAATACCTATTAGAACTAATAATCAATTCAGAGAAACAGCAAGTTATATTTTTAACATGTGTGTATGGTATATGTACTCAATGGAGTATTATTCAGCTATAAAAAATGTAGAATGGCCTCAGCTGGAGGACATCATATGAAAGTCAAAGACCACATGTTCTCTTGTATGTGGGAGCTAATTTGTATTAAAACACAAATGTTTGTGTGCATCAGCATTGCCGCTAAGATAGTTTTGTAAAGCTTTGTTTTATGTCTTTGTGAAGCCAATCATTACGAATGTTTTACTATAGTACCCAACTAGGTAGCCTAGAGGCTAAATCCTTGCCTTGCATCTACTGGGATCCCATATGGGTGCTGGTTTGTGTCCAGGCTGCTCCACTTCCCATCCCCCTCCCTGCCTGTGGCCTGGGAAAGCAGTCAAGGATGGCCCAAAGCCTCGGGACCCTGTACCCACATGGGAGATTCAGAATAAGCTCCTGGTTTTTGGCTTTGGATTAGCTCGGCTCCGGTCATTGTTACTACTTAGTGAGTGGACCTTAAAAAAAAGCTTTACTACAATAGTGTTAGCGATTGGTGACAACTTTAAAACTTACTGTATATGAGTGAAGTGGTCATTTTCTCACTCAGTAATTTTTATAGCTTTTGTCTACATTGTTTGGTGACAGTGAAATATTAAACCCTTTTACTATAATGTAGATTTAAAATGTATTATCTCAAATGCTGAAATGAGAGTAGGAAGAGTATGGGAGGCAGAGAGGGAGAAAAAGGGAAGAAAGAAGGGAAATATGTTCTTAGAATTGTATCTACAAACCACATTGAATCTGTTAAAACCTAGCAGCTATAAGTCCTCGCCTTGCACACACCAGGACCCCATATGGCCGCCTGTTCTAATCCCGGGAACCATGCCTCTCATCCAGCTCCCTGCCTGTGGCCTGGGAAAGCAGTCGAGGACAGCCCAAAGCCTTGGGATCCTGCACCCGCGTGGGAGACCTGGAAGAGACTCTGGGTTCCTGTCTTCAGATCAGTGCAGTTCCAGTGATTGTGGCCGCTTGGGGAGTGAATCAACAGATTGAAGATCTTCCTCTGTCTCTCTTTTTCTCTGTATATCTGACTTTCCAACTAAAGTAAAGGTTTAAAAAATTTTTTTTAATTTAAAGAAAAGATTTCTGATTCATAGATCTGCGTGCTTTGGTTGATATTAACATATCATTAGCCATGAAAATAAGCAGCTTTTAAACACCATTATTTGGATGTATAAATCCACATTGCGTGGTTATCACCTAAATGTCCCTTTTCACACTCATTGTTTGTCATTTATTCAAAGCTATCCTTATTATATCCAGTAGGTGGCAGTATAGGAAAGCTTATTGACAATTCTGTATCTAAGGAACCTCATTCAGAAAGAAGAAATACTGGCCAGGTTGGGGAGGATTGTGCCTGGCCCTTCGACTGGATGAGCTACTCTAGCTAGAGACTGGGAACTGTCGGTTCATTCATCACGAAAAGTAATAAACAGCCACAAACGCAAGTCACAACTTTACTATAAATGAATGTATTTTTTCTTTTTACTCCTGCTGAGTTCAATGTTATCCCAAATATATCTGATTATTATATATCTGATATATATCCCAAATATAGCTGATTTTATAGCATTGATTCTACAACTAGCAAAACCTTGCTTTCAAATCCATCTTCACTTTAGGAAATAATGGAATTGGTTATGAGTTGTTAGAGGAAAACATTTTTTTCTCAACCTTATAGTCAAAGTTGTTTTGGGGCTGGCATTGTGGTGCACTCGGTAGGGCCACTGCTTACATTGCCAGCATCCCATACTGGAGCACCGGTTCAAGCCCTGGCTGTTCTACTTCTGATCCAGCACTCTGTTAATACACCTGGAAGGCAACTTGGACCGCTGCTGCCTACGTGAACAACTGCCTGGAGTTCCAGATGCCTGCCTTCCATGTGGGTCAGCCCAAGCCATTGTAATCATGTAGGGAGTAAACCAGAAGACTGAAAACCTTTTTGTTTTTTTGTCTCTCCCTCTCTTTGTTGCTCTGCCTTCCACATAAATAAGCCCTCTAAAAGAAACTAAAGAAAATAAATTGCATTTTCAAGAAGTTGCATATTAACTAGCTTGGGACTTGTACTGGATTTGGACTCCACGTTGGCATTAATAACTGGAAAGATTCTTAGAACTTGAATGTGACTAAATCTTCCTGACTAATGTGCATGAATATTCTTTGCTTCTTTATTATTTTTAAAGAAAGAATTATTTATTTTTATTGGAAAGATACATCCACAGATAGGGGAGGAACAGAAATCTTCCATCTGCTGATTTAGTCCCCAAGTAGCTGCAATGGCTGGAGCTGAGCTGAACTGATCCAAAGCCAGGAGCCAGGAGGCCCCTCCAGGTCTCCTCTGTGAGAGCAGGGTCCCAAGGTTTTGGACCATTCTCTGTTTTGCCAGGCCACAAGCAGGAAGCTGGGCGGAAAGTGGAGCAGCCAGGACACAAACTGGCTTGAAAGAAAATACAGCACTGACTCCTCACTGTGTGGTGCTTCTCTAAGCTTGGCCTGAACTCCAAATTCCAGTAAAACCTACTCCTTGTGTTATAACACAGTATTTGCCCAATGGTTTATAGAATGCCCTTTAGATATTGGTACCAACCCTCCTGAGGATCATGTGGCTGGGCCTGATAATCTTCCCCAAGTGATCTGTGCTGGAAAGAATGCCAGCCTGGTCCACAGGAGTCCTAGCCATTGTGTGTAAACCACTTCTTCCAGGTGCTCAATTTGGTGCTTTGAATGAAGTTGGCAGATATAGTTGAAGCTCCCAAGGGATAACTCAAACATCTCTCATCCTGAGTCTGCCTAGCCTAATCCTGAAAAAGGACTGGGATTTTCCTAGTTAAAAAAAAAATGTGCTCATCCTCAGAATGGGGGTAGCTGCAGTCAACCCTCAGCAATGAGAGAAGGAGCCATATTGTACAACAACAAGGAAAGGAACTTGGACAACCACTCGTATGTACCTGGATGCTGGCTCTTCCCAAGTTGTGCAAGGGACCACATCACAAACCGCTCCTTAATTCTCATCTTGGAGGAGCCTGGACAGAGCAGCCAGTTGTGCTATGCTGGTGTTGTGACCTCCAGAATTCGGTGTTAAAAATGGATGTGGATTGGGCCTGGCACGGTGGCCTAGCAGCTAAAGTCCTCACCTTGCATGTGCCAGGATCCCATATGGTTGCCAGTTCTAATCCCGACGGCCCTGCTTCTCATCCAGCTCCCTGCCTGTGGCCTGGGAATGCAGTCGAGGACAGCTCAAAGCTTTGGGACCCTGCACCTATGTGGGAGACCTAAAGGAGGTTCCGGCTCCTGGCTTTGGATTGGCTCAGCTCCAGCCACTGCAGTCACTTGGGGAATGAACCATCGGACGGAAGATCTTTCTCTCTGTCTCTCCTCCTCTCTGTATATCTGTCTTTCCAATTAAAATAAATAAATCTTTAAAAAAAATGATGTGGATTGACACCTCTGCATATATGGTCATGGTACAACAACACAAAGCTCACACATGACTTCATAAGGCAGTGCAATGATGGTTGGACCTGCTGGTCACATCCCACTGACGACATGCTGCCCTCACAGTCCCCCAGAAGGGGAGGGATATATTGTTGTTCCAGGAATGCCCACCCTTCCTGATTCTAGATCTTCCCTGAGGATGTCGCAGGTGATTCAGGGTCTCTGGCCCAGGTCACTGCCTGTGTCTAATTGAGAAACACCTCACACCCTCTGTTCACCTCTCCCTTGCAACACTAGGCAGGTGCAACACAAACAGGCAGGATGGTATAAAACCTGAGTTCTCGATTGAAAGCCCACCTACATATTTTACCTCATTCCCGTAGGAGATCACAGAAATGCTGCCTGTCTGAACACAAGGGAAGGGCAAACCTGCTTGGCATGTGTGGGACCAAGACACTGCCCACCCTGTATGCACTGGCGAATTCCAGGCCACCATGGGCCACCTGCAGCCCACTGCTCACTGGGATGAGTTCCTGTTTCTCCCAACCCCAGGCCCTGCTCAGAAAGGCCAACTGCAGAGCTCTCACACTCGGGGAGGTTCTCCAGTCATCCCTTTGAGTGCCACATTGAGAACTTGATGACCATTATTGTGATTCTCCCATTTAAAGTTCAAAACCTGGATTTGAAATGAAGAACAACAGCTGTCTGGGAGGCCAGGTTTGGTTCCTCTGCTTCCTGTGCCTGCATTTACTTCTGGGGGTTGCTGTGGCACCATCTCCTCCCTCCTGAAGACCCAGTGCCCAGACAAAGGCCATGAGTTTACTCTCAGTGAGAGTGGACTGCCTTCTGACGGCTGGACTGGGTTCTCTCTGATCGCCGTGGCTATGGGGCCGTCGAGTGTGGAGACTCTTGTTCCCCCTCTTTCCTTCTCTGTTTCCTTCACTTTGCTTTCTCCACTTTTTTCCTTACACTACACTTTGTGCCTGTCCAACTTTTCAAAAACTACCTCTTCTAAGTAAGTCATGGATGACTGGAATGAATAGAGCAGTTAAGTCATCCCTCCAGATCCAGGTTTAGAACTTTTCGATCACCTCCCACAAGGCTCTCTGGAAACTGTCTGCAGAGAATAGCTGCTCTCTGCTCCCTTCTGCTTCCCATCTCTGTAAATTTGCCTTCTCTGGACATTTCATGCTAATGGAATCCTGCACATGTCATCCTGGCTACTCTCCCTTTGCAGTCCTTTGCTTGTGTTGTAGCGGGTGTCACTTAGTCCTTTGTGTTGCTGCACAGTATTGTGTTGACAGGAACAACCACATCCTGTTTACTCCGCGGCGCATAGATCTCTAGGCTGTTCTCAGTTCGGCACTGTTGCAAGTGATGTCGCATTGCATATTCATGGGCATATGTGAGGGCATCAACTTTCTCTTGGTGGGTCTCTGGGAGTTAAATTGCTGAGCCAAGTAATACATCTACGTATAGAAACTCTCTTCAACACAGGACAACTTATCTTTTCAACAAGGGGACACTAGTAAGAAAGTATGGCGGGAAATCAGTTTTGTAAGATGCATCCATTGTCTTATAAATATACAGCATCCAATCAAATTACTCCACATCAGTCAGCATTAAGAGGGGGATATGACCCATCTGTGACACAGGCCATCCTCCTAGATGGGCACACACTGGACTTGGCTCTCAGGCTCTTCAGTTTAAAAAAAAAATCAGTGCTTGGTTCCTGCTATTTTGTCAACATGAGCAATTTGGAGACCTTTCACAGGAAGACCGAGCTCGGAGGCCAGAAGCACAAGAGGAAAACCACAGGAAATCTAACCAAGTTCTGTCCCTCGATGACCTCACCAGGAAAGGGTCCCCCCGGCTTCTTTCTCCAGATAATAGCTCACAGCTGTTCCATTCCCTGGAAATTTCTTCTTGACCAAACAGGAGCCGACTGATTGGCACAGGGTAGAAAAGCCTGGCCCATTGCCCCCAGGTGGGACTGACTGAGGGGCACAGTTTGTGCTCCAGAGCTTGGAGTTGTGATCAGACTGGCAGTGGCTGCCTCTCCTGTCCCAGGATGTTCTCCTGCTTCCCTTCTCCTGGGCACATTTGCTGATTCTGCTTCCAGAGGAACCCACGTAAGGGACAGGGAGGGAAGACGTCCCAGCGGGCACTGGAATGCTGGATGAGCCTTGCTCCTCTATGCTGTCCCACTTATGTTGTTTTCTCCCTCATTCTTTGTAAGTCACATGGCTTCAGGTATTCCATTAAGGCAGCAGATAAAGAAAAAAGACAGTCCACCTTGCTCTTCTCATCACCCTCCAGGCAAATGGCAGGATTTTAAGAACTGTCCTGGGGAACACCTGTGCAGTTTTTACATGGCCACCTGCCTCCCTCCTGTTCACACGGATGTTGGAAACTCATTGAAGTTTCCCCAGGAGGCTGCACATTCATTCAGTAATAGAAAACAAAACGTACTGAGCATCTAGCAGGGTTCCCAGTGTGGCTCTAAATGCTGAATGAGAGAATCTTGCTAGTTCTCAGAGATAAGCTTAGATCCTAGTGGAAGGACAGACAGCAAACCAGCCACAGACCGTGGATGTCATGCTAGGGGCTGACATCCAGGAAGTAGGACAAAGCATAGTAAGGGCATCAGAAAGCAGTCGGTACAATTGTATTTATTGTTTGCAAATACATTTAAAATGTGTTTGCTTAATTTATTAGAAAAGAAGAGAGAGAGAGAGAGAGACAAGCAAAGATCCTATCTTCCATTTGCTGGTGACTGCTCAAATGCCTGCAAAAGCCTGGGTCGGGTCAGGCTGAGGCTTGGAGTCAGAAACTGGATCTCCCATGTGGGTGGCAAGGATGCATCCACTGAACCCATGACCTTTGCTTCCCAGGGTGTCTGTCTGTCAGCAGGAAGATGAAATATGAAGCAGAGCTGGGAGTCATATCTATTATGTGCTGAACACCTGCCATGGGACATCTTCTTGAAGATGGTGTTGAGGAAGGCTTCCTTGAGGAAGGATATTTGGTCACGCATCCAAATGGAATGGAAAAGGTGAGAACCCCAATTTCAGGAGGAAGCATGTACTGGTTCACTCCCCCAAACAACCACAGCAGCCAGGTGTGGGCCAGACAGAAGCCAGGAACCAGAAACTCCATCTGGGTTTTCCACATGGGTGAGAGGAGCCCAAGACTTGGGTAACCATCTGTTTCCTTCCCAGGTACATTATCAGGAGGCTGGATTGGATGAGAGCCACAGTGTGTGGGAGAGGCCACCTGCTGGCTGTCTGCCATTGCATATTAACACTAGGGAAGTTAAAGGGACTCGCCGCAGACATGGACACCAGCAGGCAGGGATCCCTGGAGGCCATCCTGGTGGTGGCTTCCACAGCCATCTTCTTCATCACTGCTCTGACAGCATTACAGAACCTCTGAAATTCTCAAGCTTCCTATCCCTTTTGTGTATTTCACTAATAAGAATATGTACAAAAAAATCTCCAGTTACTTTCAAACTAATGACCCAATTGAAAGAAAGTCCTAGTGGAAATGAGATGAAACTGGGGGAGCATGACAAATTCTCCCACTATTGTCCCACAGGAGAATCTGCCTTCTCAAGATGGTCTTTTCCAGTCTGATTTCAGAAAATCCAGCAGGACTCTCCACCACCTTTACAATCTTGATGGAACTTGATCATTAGTGCCTAAGAAATTCTCAAGAGAAATCCCAGCCCTTAGCAAAAGCTAATATTTTGGGTCCAATGCTGACTTGCTGTCAAGGCAGCTCATTAGTATGCCTCAGGGTGATGTTCAAAGTACTGACTCCCAAGTTAACTTCTGTCCACGTAATTCAGTCCCTGCAGATATGGGATCCTAGAATTTGCATTTTGGAGAACCACTTCCCAGGAGGATCGGAGAGTTGCCCAAGCCCCCGAGTTGCTTCTACAGTGATGCTTGGAAACTTGTGGTTGATGCCTTTCTGGAGGGTGGGTTTCAGTTGCCACAGAGCCTTTTTCCTTTCCATGTCCTTCACTCAATGTGCTGAGAGAGATTAGTACCTCTCAGCTTCTTTGAACATCTTGTTCCACTGCCTACACTTTGGTTCCCATCCCGTCAGGATGGAGGGTGGAGTGTGCTGTCAGCACCATGGCTGGTGATTGGAGCCACGGCCCCACTTTATCTCCTTAGCTCCAGGCTCCATTGCATGAACTGGGGCTTAGAGGGGCCCAGGAGCCCCTGGTTAAGAGAACACGTGGCTGGCTCTTGACACAGCCCTTGGGGGCGAGGGCAGAGGGCTGCTGCCTCTCTACAGTGTGAAAGCACACAGCCTGGTAGAGCTGTCTGTCAGTGTATATGAAATTACAAGCTTACGGACTCATCCTGTTTGCTCACCTGTTTGGAAAGGCACAAGTCATGTGAAAGTTCTTTCAAACAAATTTTAGTAACGAGTGTTGTTTTCTCATTCATGCGCTGACAAATCTCGATCGAGCATCTCCGATCTTTTACTACTCTCCTCAACTTCAGTCACAGCAACTCCGTTGTCCTTTTAAGAACAAAGCAGCTCCCGCCTGCCTTACAGACTCTGCTTCAGCTGTTCCTTCAGCCTGGGATGTTCTTGCCCATGTATCTGCTAGTCTAATTTCTCAGCTTTTTAAAAATTATTATTTATATTTTAGGCTTGGCACAGTAGCCTAGGGGCTAAAAGTCCTCCCCTCACAAGCACTGGGATCCCATTTGGACGCCAGTTCTAATCCCAGCAGCCCCACTTCCCTTTCAGCTCCCTGCTTGTGGCCTGGGAAAGCAGTCAAGGATGGCCCAACACCTTGGGATCCTGCGCCCACATGGGAGACCTGCAAGAAAGTTCTGGCTCATGCTGCAGATCGCCTCAGCTCTGGCCGTTGCGGCCACTGGAGTAGTGAGCCTGCAGATGAAAGAGCTTCCTCTTTCGCTCTTCTTCTCTATAAATCTAAGATTTTTTTTTTTTTAGTTGGAAAGTCAGATTTACAGAGACTACTTACAGAGATACAGATTTACTAAAGACTGTCCATCTATAGAAGAAGGAATTTTCAGAAGTTCATGTTCAGATGCTGACACTAGAGATGGAGTAAAGAACTCACCAAATTTTAGAAATGTGTTTTTAACGGCTACTTTGTGGGGGAAAGAAGGGAACCTTCAGGTGAGATTTTGGCATGCTCTGTTATTGCAAGAGAAGCTACTGAAAACTGTGTGAAATCTGGAAGGAATTTTCTTCTGCTTTCCCTGCTTCCTTCATCTGGGTTACTCCATTCAACCTCCCATCTCAGACTAAACTGACTATCTCTAACCATTAACTAGGTTAAATGCCTCAAATGCTCTCACGGCACTGCACTTTTTCCTTCCATCTAGCACACCTATTGATAAACATTTCTATATTTATGAGTGATCTCCTCCAATAAATCATGGGCTCTGTGATATGGTGCCCTATCTGTACTGCTTAGCACTAGTCCAGCACCCAAGTTACCACTCAACAAACGTATGTCAAACTTCTGTCATACAGGAGACATCATGCCAGGTACTTGGGGCATGGACTGGACAAATATTCCTGCCCGGACAAAATTTGCATTCAAGAACAGGAACTGCTATGGGGAAAAGACGCAATAGAGCATGGGAAGGAAGGCGAGCTGGTTGCAGGGTTGACTAGGGGAGTCATGTGAAGCCTCAAGGGGAAAATGAGATTGAAGCAAAGACTTAAAAGAGCTGAGGGGGCCTGGCACAGCTTAAGTCTATGCCAATGGTGCTATTGTGGCCCTTGCTAATATGGAGAAGTCAAAGAACGGACAGGATAGAGCTGTCCAGGACTGACTCCGGAGGCTGACCCAGAGTAACCTTGTCAGTAAACTAATTGGACCCAATGAAGCCTCTGGAGGAGGTGTGGCCAAAGCTACATCATATCCAGGATGTCAAAAAACAGTCATTTGAGCCATCCATCCAAGATACAAGTGAACGCATTCCTTACATGCTTGCCGACCCCTGTAGGACTTAATTGCTCATCCTTAGTCTGTATTTGTAAGATTGCTGCCTTGTAATGGCCATACTCAACCAGGTAGAACCTGCCAACAGATACCCACAGGTTCTGTGCTTCTTTGTGACGTATGTGTTCTCCCTTAAAATGAGAAAGGTGATTGAACAGATGTGCAGCTTCTAGCCTGAGCTGAAGTTGGCTTATGCTGTTTAATGCCGTGAGTCGAAAGGAGGCAAGTCAGTTTGCAGAATGGAATTGGCACTCTTGGAATGGTACCCCAAGCTCAAGTCCAGTTTTGCTACAAAACTCAAAATGTTTGTTCTGGATGAGGCTCAGGTGATGATAGCTGCCCAGAGCCACCAAGATGAGAGCACTAACAGCAGGAGGGTGCTGTTCAGGAACTTCCAGACTTAGCTTTTCTCTGCCGCCTTCAAAGATACTGCGTGGAAGTTTTCCCAGAAGGTGATATGAAAGAAGAGATATTGGACACTGCAGGCAGTATCATGTCTTGTGCAGCCCCCTCAGGACCATCATTGTTGCTCAAGCTGTGCTCTGCCATTCCTGCCAACCAGCTGGTTGGATGGCTGCAGAGCTGTCCAAAGAAAGCTACCAGGTGGCTCTGGAAGTAGTGACAGGATGGTGAGGCAGATGGCCACAGTGACTGAGTATGTCCGAGAGAGCAAGAAGAGGCCCTGTGACCCACCCACATGTGTGCTCACAATGTCGATGCTGAGCAAGTATCTGTTGTCATCAGCTGAGCTCCCAAAGACAAAACCAGGAGCCTCTGCAAGGAGACTTGCCTCATCATATGAGGTACACTGGTCCCCTTGGCAGAGGGGCCTGGCAGTGAACACATCACCAGGAAGTACAGCATGGCTAGCCTGAGCAGAGTGGAGAATTTTTAAATAAGAAGATAAATTATGTGGGGGATATTTGGAAGGACTGGGGAACCAACCTGCTGGGAAAGCCCTCCAATCAGTGGTGTCTGCCCTTAGCGTTAGTGCCACCCCTACTATACAGGAGACAGGTGTTTTAATGTCACAGACCCGGCTCCCACCATGGTGACAAATGCCGGAGAGAAACTACATGCCTTATTGTAAGTCATCATTGGACTTGACAGAAAGTTGTACAAATGATGAAGGATATTAAGGGGAAAGGTTGTTTACACAACTCTGGAAGATTAGAAATAATTTTTTTTTTTTTTTTTGGCAAGCATGTTCCTCACCATTAAACTGATCTAAATGCTGTAGTTGATTGCTTGCTTAGGATCTCCTGAGCAGCCCTCGTCAGCTGTCGCCCACAGGCAGCTTTCAGTGTGTGTGGGATTGACAGAGTAGAGGGGAAGCAGGTACAGACACAGGGAAAGGCCCTAAAAAGACTGGATGTGGAAACCCCACCATCAGATTACGGGGCGACACCTGGGAGGTAAAGGTGCGTGGAGCTCAGCGAGCTTTTGTCCCCGGGTTTACTTCCGTTGAACCCAGGTCCTCTGATGTGGCATGCAGGCATCCCAAGTGGCACCTCAGCCACCAGGCCTAAAGCCCATCCCTCCATCTCTCATTTAACGAGAAGCCTATTCCAAAGAAATTGTCATTGGTTTTCTGAAAGTCAGGCTTTCTAAGGTTATGAAGGAATGAAGTCAAAGGCGGAATTCTGAGAGAACTGAACAGAAAGATAAACAGTGTCCGCTAGGATGAACAAAATACTCCGGAGGCAGAGTGGGCAGGGCAGCCTGGATCTGTGGGCCGAGAAAAGCCTCGTTAGATAGGAAGTGGTGATGTGACTGCTGGGTCGGCGTCTTCATCTGCGCATGCTTTTAAATTAAAATACTCAAGACTGGTAATTTATAAAGAGCACAAATTCCTTTCTTATGGTTCCAGAGGCTTGAAGTCCAAGTTTAAGTTTCCAGCAGAGGTGGTGTCTGGGGAGGGCTCCTTTCTGCTGACTTGGTTCTGTGGAGAGGGGAGTATCGTGTCCTTACCAGCAGGAGAAGAGAGCATGCCGGTCAACCTAGAGCCCTATTATAAGGCTGCCATTCCATTGATGAGGCTCTGCCCTTATGATCTCATGACCCCACATAGGCCAGGCCCTTTAATACTGCTGCATTAGCAATTAAGTTGTTTAAAAAGATTCATTTATTTTTATTTGAAAGGCAGATTTTATGTAAGGTCTTCCATCACTGATTCATCCAAATTGCCTCAACAGTCAAAGCTGAGCTGATCTGAAATTGTTAACCAGGACCTTCTTCTGGTCTTCCATGTAGGTGCAGAGTCTCAAGGCCTCAGACCGTTATCAGCTGCTTTCCCAGGCCATAAACAGAGAGCTGGATCAGATGTGGAGCAGCTGGGACATGAACTGGGACCCGTATGGCATGTCAGCGCTGCATGACAAAGGAGTAGGCTGATGAGCCACCATGCCGGCCTCAGGGATTAAGTTTAACAAAAATTTTAGAGGCCACTTAATCATTCAAACCATAGCAAAATGGTACTTGGATTTAACACTAAATTGTCATAGATTCTGGAATCACAGAAACAAAATGCTGACATTGTTTTTTTTTTTTTTTCAGGAAAATTGGTCTAGCAAAAATATCCAAGATTTATGAGAGCTGGAAGCAGCTGCAGCTGAGAAATTAGGCTATTGCATCAGCCCCATCATACAGCAGGTGCCAGCACGTCACTGGCTTTGAGAAGATACAAGAACAAGTGTACTGGAAGGACAGAGAAAAACAGGAGGCCTTGACACCTTACTCCAAAAGCAGAGTTGTTGTTGTTTTGTTTGTTTATTTTTGCTAGAAAGATTTATAGCGAGAAGGAGAGACAGAGACAAAGATCTTACATCTTCTGGTTTGCTCTCCCAAGTGGTCAAAATGGCCTGAGCTGAGCTGATCCGAACCCAAGAGCCAGTTTTTTTCCAGGTCTCTCACGTGGGTACAGTGTTCCAAGGTTTTGGACCATCCTCCATTGCCTTCCCAGGCCACATGCAGGGAGTTGGAAGGAAAGTGGAGCTGCTGGGACACAGACAGATGTCTGTCTGGGATCCTGGCACTTGAAGGGGAAGGATTAGCAAATTGAACCGTCATACCAGATCCTCTGGTTCTTTTTTTTAAAAATTTTATTATTTATTTTTATTAGAAAGGTGGATATACCGAGAGGGGGAGAGATAGAGAGGAAGATCTTCCGTCTGATGGTTCACTCTCCAAACAGCCTCAACGACTGGAGCTGAGCCAATCTGAAGCCAGGAGTCCGGAGCTCTTCCGGGTCTCCCACATGGGTGCATGGTCCCAAGGCTTTGGGCCGTCCTTGATTGCTTTCCCAGACCACAAGCAGGGAGCTGGATGGGAAGTGGGGCTGCCGGGATTAGAACTGGCGCCCATATGGAATCCTAGCGTGTGCAAGGCAAGGACTTTAACCACTACGCTGTTGTGCCTGGCCCAGTCCTCTGGTTCTTAATGAAAACTTATACCCCTGGTACAGAAAAATCCTGGGAGGTAAGCCACAGGAAAGGTTTAGGAAGAATGGCTCCAGGTTTGAGTCTCACACACGACTCATGGGACACCAGGCATGATGGTTAACTTTAGGTAGTAATTTGATGGGGTCAGTGAATATTTGGAAGGCTGGGTGCGTTGGTGAGAATGTTTCCAGGGATGGTCAGTAAGTGAGTTTGAGTGCACTGGTGGGCTGCATCCCATTGCAGCCTGCAGCCCGAGGAGTACCATTACTTAAACAGAGCATAATCCGTGTTTCCCAGGAGGTGGGGTGCACTCAGTTCCAGACAGGATGAATAACATCTTTTCCTAAGTAGAGTAACCAGGAGGTGGCGCCCTACACGCTCCACCCAAGGACAGACTCCAGGCTCACACCAACAACACACAGGCTCCTTCCCCAGAGGATGGGGGCGATTTTCCCATTCCATGAGTCATTGGGTGAGCTGACTTCTTTTTACTTGGTTTCTATTTTACTCAACATCTGCTAAGTTAACCAGAGAAGGGAAGGGAAGTTATTTCAGTGGAAGGTTGTGAACACTTAAAAGGAAGTGTTAGCTCTGTAGGGATTTCTCTCTGTGTCAGGAGCAGTTGGGTCATGCTGCTACAACAAAGGGCCCCTAAATTCAGTGGCTTAGAACCCAGTTCAAGGTTTTACTTAACATGTGTCTGTTGGGGTTGGGCAACAATGGGCTCCTTCTACCTAGGAGCTCCTGTGCCCAGAATAACCTTGTCTCTAACCTTGTGAGGAAGGTTTTCTGACAGGTCTCATTCTGGTAACGGATTGATCACAACCCATGGTGCACAGCCAACTGCCAGAGGGCAAGGAGAACCCCAGAAATGTTTGACAAGCAACTTGAATAGCCACCATGCTAATCCTCTACTCAACCACTTGCCCCTGAGGCATGAGAACGCTGCTTGACAAGGGTCACAATTGCCCTCCCTCTGACCCTGCATGAGGAAAGCATGCTAAGTGTGCTGACTCACAGAGAAAGCTCTGGAATCCACACGGTTATTGCCCTGTTGCTTCTGTTTCACGCCAGCACTCACACTCATGTTTTCCTTTCTCTAGTCTACACGCTACACTGACCACTGCCTGCTTGCATTTGGGAGCTGACTTACCTGAGCCACTCAGAGTTCCAGGTGACTTATTTGAAAAGTAAAGTGACAAGAGAGGGTGGAAAACACCAAGACAGGAGAGAGAGATCGATCTCCATGAGACAAACAATTGTCTCCATTTTAAAGAAAAGAGGGGCCAAGAAAAAAAGGACTCTATTTTTCCCTTTAAATTTCACACTGTCCCAGAAGGCAGTCAGGGCAAGTAACTAGGCCCAAGTCAAGATTCATGTCTCAGTGGTAGCCACCAGGGCATAGCTAATGACTCTAGGCCAATCCAGTGCATGTGCCCAGGCAAGGAATGCAGTGAGAGATTGGAGCGAATAGCTGGCAATCCGCTTGATACTTTGAGAAGATGCTGACGCCTCCAAAGGTAAAGCTAAAACTTATTTTAAAACCATTTTAAAAAATCATTCAAGCAATACGTGGTCATTATATAAAGAAATGGAAAGCACAAAAAAATGAAAGAAAATAAAAATTACATATACTAATATTTTTAAAACCTTCTTGTATAAGTGAAAAATTTAGGCAAGTAAAAACACAGATTTTTCTATGAAAATTCAAGTGTATTTAACTTTCATATTAAAAAGTCATCATATTGAAGTTGAATGCCCTTTGTCCTGTGATATTCCTCTCCTGCTCCTTCCAGAGGTACCAGGCCCCCAGATTTGTTGCTAATATAAATTTTCTACATACTCTTCTGTCTAGTACACAGAACATATTCATAAAATACATTTTTATTCAGCTTTTCAAATTTCATATAAATGACATCATGATGTGCTAACCCTTGGCAACTTTAATTTTTATTCTCTGATACTGTGTTTTTCAGTTATCCACACCTCTCCTGTAGCATTTGTTCATTGACAGACCTGCAGCTCTCAACCCTGAATTGGCTCACCCTCTGGAAGGATCCCGTAAACATGAGACTTCAGATGTGGTAGGTTTACAAGTCTGCAGTGTGGAATCACATCTGGGGCAGAAAGGTTGTATAACGTTCCTTTGAAAGCGCATGGACTGTCTCGTCCCTTCAGGTGGACTTGAGCTGGTTTGTGATGTGTTTTTAACATTACATAATGTCCTGAAGGACACAACGAGGATTCTTTCCTATATCTCTTGGCACACTTGTGGAAGCATTCTCTAGGGTGCGATAAAGAAAAATTCTGAAATTTCTCAACTTCAGTATCAAAGGCCAGAAGAAAGATAAAGGATGTCAATCAGGTAATAGCTAGGGACCAAACCAACAACATACAACTCTACATACTTGCCTACACACTGAAACCTTGACTCACACCCCAGGCCGTGGTTCCAGGGACCACCAGGCACCAGCACATCCCGCTTGCATTCCTGACCAACACAAGGGCAGTGAATACTCCGGATGGACAGTCCCCTGGTCACAAAGTTTCTCTCTCTTCATGTTATCCCAACCCTCTTACCTGTGGTCAACATCAAGTTCAATGTTAACAATTTCTGATTTCCTTCCCTGCATCTTCATTATGAAAATGCTTTTGGCTGGTAGGTTGAACAGAAATTTCTTTAGCTGTTATCCAAGCCTTGCTGTTGGTGTTTCAAGAAGCTTCTCCCAGGACCTGATTTTTTTTTTTTTTTTTTGGCAGAGCTCACATCTGTAACAGCTGCCTTGCCATATACTTGTCAAATTGCCTTTTCATTTCAGAAAATCTTTGGTCTCAAGAGTTTTGGCATACTAGGTATACTTCTAGGCAAATAACTGTTGGCTTGTATAGTGTTGACTGGCTTTACTAAGTACTACTAACGTGCTACTCATAGTGGTAACTTCCACTGACTGCTCTTCCTGGAGCTTTAAATTCCGCTTGTTCCAATGCTTGGTGCACACGGTACTGTCAGCAGAGGTGTGCATTTCTGTATATTTATTGACATTTGATTTCTCTAGGTTTTCTTTCATCTTATGTGATAAGCATTGGCCTTAATGGTTTGGGAATCTCTCATCACATCTCCCCTCTGAGACTGAGAGCAGTGCCAGGATATAGCTCCAAGATGCTAGGGAGTAGGCCCTGGGTTTTCAGCTCTGGGCATTGTACATGAGTTGTCCTTCATTCTTGCCAACCTGGTCCTCCTGTGTCATTTTTAAAAGATTTGCTTAATTTTTATTGGAAAGTTAGATTTAAAGAGAGAAGAAAAGACAGAAAGATTTTCTATCCACTGGTTCAATCCCCAAGTGGCCTCAATGGCTGGAGCTAAGCTGATCTGAAACCAGGAGCCAGAAGCCTCCTCCAGGCCGGCCACATGGGTGCAGGGTCCCAAGCCTTTGGGCCATCCTCTATTGCTTTCTTAGACCACGAGCAAGGAGCTGAATGGGAAGTGGAGCATCTGGGACACAAACCAGTGCCCATTTAAGATCCAGGCACACACAAGGTGGCGAGGACTTTAGCCACTAGGCTATCTCATCAGGATCCCAGTGTCATCTTTTTTTTTTTTAAAGATTTATTTTTTATTATTTTTTCATTGGAAAGGCGGATATACAGAGAGGAGGAGAGACAGATGAAGATCTTCTGTCCAGTGATTCACTCCCCAAGTGAGCGCAACGGGCCGATACTATGCCGATCCGAAGCCAGGAGCCTCTTCCGGGTCTCCCACGCGGGTGCAGGTTCCCAAAGCTTTGGGCCGTCCTCGACTGCCTTCCCAGGCCACAGGCAGGGAGCTGGATGGGAAGCGGGGCTGCCGGGATTAGAACCGGCGCCCATATGGGATCCTGGGGCGTGCAAGGCGAGGACCTTTAACCACTTGCGCCACCGCGCCGGGCCCGCAGTGTCATCTTTTTAAAAATGCATTTACTTTTATTTATTTGAAAAGCAGGTTAGAGACAGAAAAAGATCTTCCAACTGCCGGTTCACTCCTCAAATGCCAATACTAGCCACTGTTGGTCTAAGCCGAAGCCAGGATCCTGGAGATCCATCTGGGTTCCTTGAGCAGATGGCAGGCACTCAAGTCCTAGAGCCATCACTTGCTGCCTCTTAGGATGTACAGGGGCAGGGAGGTAGATCAGATGAAGAGGTGGGACTCAAACGCAGACACAGAGTGAGGACATCCCAAGTGATGTGTTCACTACCACACCACCCACCCCCTGCGCGCTCTGAGTGCTGAGCCATCTTCTCCATCTTGCCATAGTGAAACAAGGAAATCTCTGCAACATTCTCCCAAGACACAGATGCCGGGATTCTTCACGCAGAAGTTTCTTCCCTGAACTTTGTGGGACCCATTCATGAAGGGAAGCTGTCCATCTGGCAACCCCTCTAGGACCCACCCACAGCATCTTTTCTCGCTTCTCTGCTCTCTTGTTCTCTTTCCAGCCCTGGAGGAAAATCATCTTTGAGGATCAGGGTGGAGTGGAGCAAGAGAAGTTGTCTTTGTAATCCCTTTTGTCTGTTTTGAGAGTCTTCACTGGTCCTCTAAGGGTGTGGGCTTTGGAAAATAACGGGAACACTTTTATTTCTTCTTCCAGCAGCCACATCCTTGCCTTTCAGCACTGAAAGATGCTTGCACGGAGGGGAGGAGGAGGAGGGCAGGAGAGACTGGGGGAAGGTAAAATGGCAGTGCTAATTTGGAAAGCAGTTCAGCAGTTTCTCAACATGTTAAGTACAGAGTTCCCTTGTGAACATTCCTTTAGGACATTGCCATTCAATTGTGTATATATTCCAGAGCAATGAAAACATATGCCCACCCAAAGCCAAATGTTCATAGCAAAAGCAAATGTTCATAATCCAAACTAAAAATAATTGAGATGTCCATCAACTGATAAGTGGATAAATAAAATTCTTGACATCTATACCGTGAAATGTCATTTGGCAGTAAAACGAGTGCGTGAAAATATGTTGGATTAACCTTGAAAGTGTATGTGAAGTTAAAGAAACCTAATACTTATGACCTCAAAATATGTGAAGCTATTTGTATAAATGTCTGGGATAGGCAAATTCATAGAGACATAAAATAGTTTAGTGGTTGTATAGATATTAGAGGAATTAGAGAGGAATGGAGGTGACCACTCATGGTTAAGAAGTTTCCTGTTAGGATACTGACTATTCAAAAAAAAAAAAAAGTAGCAAGATCCCGGTGTGGTAGCCTAATGGCTAAAGTCCTTGCCTTGAACTTGCTGGAATCCCATATGGGCACCAGTTCTAAGGCTGGTGGCCTTGCTTCCCATACAGCTCCCTGCCTGTGGCCTGGGGAAGCAGTTGAGGACAGCCCAAAGCTTTGGGACCCTGGACCCACGTGGGAGACCCAAAAGAGGCTCCTGGTTTCTGGGTTCAGATGGGCTCAGCTCTGGTCTTTGTGGCCACTTGGGAAGTGAATCAGCAAATGGAAAATCTTCCTCTCTGTCTCTCTTTCTCTGTGTATATCTGATTTTGCAATAAAAATAAATACATCTTTAAAACTGTGTAGCAGTTGGCTGCATAATTTTGTGATTATGGTAAAACTATTGAGTCGTGCCCATTAAATGGGTGCGTTGTATGACATGTGATTTATATACACAGAAAGCTGCTAAAAACCTACAGTGATCGAGAAAATACTGCATATTCCACCAACTATTTTCTCAACTCCGAATATATATCATATTTGAGTATATTACAGATATTTAAAAAATTGGAAACAGACCCTATAAGCAGGTAATCCTTCTTTCCCTCCTAAATATGTATTAGGTGCCTACTTTGATCAAAGTACTGTGGTAGGATGTCATGGAAATTCAAAGATGAATAAGGCATGTCCATTCCTTTGAGAAGCTTACAATATGATCATTTCCATCCGTTGGACTTCTAGCTGCTGTATGCTGCAAATGGTATCAATTATTTACTTCACCTGTCCAAATTAACATCACAAACTTTAGTGAGCTGAGAGTAGCAGCTGAAAGAACGCAAAGGCTTGAAGGATTCTGTAAGAAGTTAGACTGAAAAGATTTAAACTTTCAGGTCAGTAAAAGCAGATGTGTATAAGGGATAAGTTGGCATGAACTAAAATATGCGTTCCCAATCTAGGAATTTTCAGCTCTGAAACTCCAAAAGCATTCCTGTTCCATCCTATGTAGTTATCTTTCCTTATCAGTGAATTCCATATCCTTGGATTCAAGAAATTTGGATTGAAAATACTAAGAAAAAAAGTCATCCCTGTACTGAGCATGTACAGATTTTTTGTGTGTCATTTTCCTCCCAACCACACAACCTCATAATCTTTTATAGAACAGTAATGTTGTATTGGGAATTGTAAGTGGTCTAGAGAAGTTATAATACGCATGGGAGGACGGGCATAGGTGCTATGCAAATATGATGCCATTTTGTGTAAGAAATTTGATTTTGGTGTTCATAGTGGTGGTGGGGCAGGGAGGTGGGATGAGTCCTGAGTGGATGCAGAGGAACGACTGGGTAAGCCAGACTTCGGGAGCCTGGCTCTTCAATCATTCCCACCTGATTTTGGTATGTAGTCAAGGTTGGAAACTACTGGTCTAGGCTCTTGAATTAGGCAGTTGGCTGCAAATTAGGAAAAGCGACACATTGCAAAGAGGAGAGCAGGTAACTAAGGAATGCTTTGCCCGTCAAAGATTATGTTTAGAAGGTTAAATCAAGTCCAATGTGAGCTCTAAAACCTACTGTTTGAAACAAGAAACGAGTAGAGGGACATAGAAGATCACAAGCTGAGAAATGGAACCTTTGGTTAGAATCCAATCAGTCATTAGTGCACTGAAGTGGGAAGGTTTGGCCCAAACAATGTGTTTAAGTCTATTCAGAAGGAATTAAAGAGGATCAGGGATGCTGAGTTACTGGCCCATCTCTTTGGCTGCTTTTAATGGGGATGCGTTTGTTCTATGATGGCGTTGGATTTATGAGGCCTGGGCAACCATATTATTCCTCACAATCACTATTTTCTCCATTTTTAAAAACAAAATATTGGACTAAGTGGATTGCTTTCTGGTCTGGCTCATGAGTTTCAATGTGCTAATGTCTTGCATTTGTTTTCTATTCCTTTTTTTTTAGGCTTGATGTTCATGTCCAAAATGAGCAGAGTTATGACTAGAAGCCTTTGTCCGCCATATGACACAAGCAAGGACAAAGATTTCTGTGTTTGCTCAAGGCTCTATGCCGAACAGGATGCACTTTAGACATCATGACTTTTTTTTTTTTGCAAAGTCTTGTTCCTTCAGTAGCAGTGGAATTAAATGCAGAATGTCAAAGTCTATACGATTGGAGTCTTGGCACTGGAGTTAGAGTTTTGGCACTGGGAGCTATTTCCTGGTACAGGAACCTAGACAAACTGCTTTCCTGTTATGTTTAACTGTGAAACTCCACTATCTTCTCTCCCAGGAGATTCAGAGAAGCGGGCTAACTTGGTTGAGTGAAAACTCCACCCAGGTTTGTAGGACTGGTGAGCTGGAGTTCCCAGGGCTAAAAGACTGTCTACAAAGCAACAGAAGCACATGTAATGCAAGGGACTGGGGAGAGTTAAGTCACAGAGCTATGGGAGCGGGGTGGAGAGAGAGTATGTGCTGGCATGCAGTCACCAGTTTCAAGGACATGGAGATGTAAGAAAAGCCAGAATTTGCCTGGTGTCTCTCTAATGATCCTAAATGGAATATCTGAGCAAATCTTTTGGGAGAGCCATTTGCTATGTCATTTCCTCCCTTGAGCCCATTTTAATATGCATTGTACCATGTTCTTATGGGCTTGTACTATGTAGCCTTGGTAAATATCTAAAAACCCATGTGCTGGGAAAGATAAAGAGTCCTAGAATTTTAATTCTTTTAATATAATCACATGACAAGATTGTAGTTTGTGTGAAAGGAAATGGGTTTTCCATGGGCTTTGGCTTTTACTTTGACGGAGTGGATTGATTCTTAAATTTAAAGTTGGAGAAATGAGTAAGATTTTGATATGAGGGATACTGGCTTTGTGTTATCTGTCCCAATATCTTTATCTATTGGTCAAATTCTTGAGTTGGAAAAATGAGTTGTTCAAGGTTGGAATTGTCTCAATTTTGTTTTTAGTGTTATGTGTTGACACTGTTTGATGGAAGCCATTGCACATTCAGTTTATTTTCTCGAAGTTTGTTATAGAAGCAACCAAAGCCCTGGAGATTTGTAAATAAATTATATCCAACTGTACATAACCTGGGTTACATTCTTGGGTGAATCATATCAACATTGGCAGAATGTTTAAATAAACATGCTACAGAAGGTTAAACAGAGGTTAAACAGTTTATTCTCCCTTCATACCAAGTCTCTTAAGGCATTTTAAATTCACTGTGAAAATTTCTATTTGATTCAACAAAAACTTTATGAATATTCATCATCAGTCTCCATAAGTATGGATATTCCTTAATACAAAAAGAATATTGATTTTTCACTAATCATTCAGTTAATCTGAACAAACCTTTAAAAGAAATTTGAAACTCTGTTCCTAAAGTGTCATGGCATGAGAACTGCAGAATTTTCTCTGTGTAACATCAACAGGATTTTCTATTTTTCACACAACATTTATGGGTAGAGTAGGCGTTTGAGGGAAAAGGGGTATACAGATACACCAGCTAGGATGTTGTGTTTCCTTTATGCTGCTGGGGAAGCCCATCTCCCTAACTGCTTTCTAGAATAGGTCTTATTCTTTGGATCACAGGTGTTGACACATGACCCAGTTTGAGCCCATCACTCTCTTGGTTTTAGGGATTGGTGCATAACAGACATGTGGTATAAGCTAGACCAATTTTAGTTTTATTTTTGAATTTTTCAGCCAGAGGCTAGAAATGAATGATCAATTTTCCTCCTTGAAGGTGAGCCTATCAGCTCAGGCCTCCTTGTTCTTCTTTGCTGGGAGAATGTCATTTTGTAGTATGAGATATATAGGGCAGCAGGCCAAGAAACCCAGAGGGAAACAGATGGACACAGTCATGGGAAAATAGCAAAAGCAAAGGAGTTGGAGTTACTGAGGTCTAACTCACTGCTTAGCAGCAAAGCAACTTAGGGCAGAAGCTACATTGTATTTGTGCATCCTTTACAACACCCAGGGCATCCTTGGGAGAAGGACACCTTCTTCACTCTTCCTGTTTCTGGATGAAGAGAGAGCCTGAGTGTCATGTTCCTGAGCTCTCTTGCTACCTGTTGTTTCTCCCCATGGCAAACCGAGGGCCTGGTTTAATTGGTAAGTGTGGAAGAAGGGAGTAGGCATGCTCGGGGTGTTTGTTTCTCCTTCCTCTCTTCAGGGATCCACCTGGTCCAGTTTAATGATGTAACTATACAGAAGTAGTCATGGGAAGGACAAAATACAGTGGACTGAGAGACAGGATGGATGGAGGCATAATAATAGAATAAATTAAGAATAGTAGAATGTCCTTGGTTTAAGTAGTGGGAACGTGGGTATTAATTGAAAGATTATTTCAATTCTGACATATATGTATACATATTATTTTCATACAAAAAGTAGAAAAAAGTCAATATGCATTGTGATAATCTAACTTAACACATGCATTTGATACAAGTGGTGAATCAGACAGAGATTGTGTTTCTAACAAAGAACCTGGTTTCACATGCTGAGTTTTGCAGATCATGTTGCTATTATAATCGAGAGTAAATCTAGCTGTACGGTGCCAGAAAGCAGCCAAGCCGGTCATACGAGTGATAATCTACATGCAAGTCTTCCTCACTAGCGAAAGCTGTTGCTTTATTTACCGTCAGGAATTCTTCAGTGCTCCTCTCTTTACCAGAAAGGCAAGTCATGGAATCTTGATATTTACACTTAAGGAGAGGGGATGATGGAAGGGGTGAGACAAAGACATTTTGCATCTTAGTTGAGATTATGCTTATAAGTTGTGATTAGAAGTTGAGGCACGTGTGAGAATTAGGTTGCCTAGTCCAGGAAGCCCGGGAGCCATGGCAACTAAAGGTTAGGAAGGATTTTCCCTACTGCCCATAGAGGAGTGTGGTCCTCTTGATATTTGGATTAGGGACATCTGGCCTCTAGGACTATGTGAGACTGAAACTGCATTCTTTTCAGTCCCCAAGATCCCACTCATTTGTTCCAACAGCCTTAGGAAATAAAATGGATGTTAAACCAACAGAAAGAAAGGGACTCTCCGGGGTTTTGTTGTTGTTTGTATGTTTACATAGAATGACACAGATCAGAATGGGAGTGTCTGGCAGAGGCACATTAGGACCAGCTGGAGGAATTTGCAAGCCTCTAGTCTCTCCTTTCCAGGGGTGGGAACATCAGAAACAGCCGGTTCTGCTTGGGAAATCGCTGCTTGGTGGTGTGCCCGTGTTTGGAGTACTTGGGGCTCTCAACCAGGTTGGATCTGGGTGGGAGAATCCATGGTGTAGACAGCAATTGTATGACACTAGATGGAGAGTAGATAATAATCATATTAGAGGAATGTCACTCTATATTTTGTTGCCTAGCAACACAGGCAAAAGAAAATAAATGAGAGAATAAAAGTGTTAAGGTGTTGGCTCTCATATTAATTTTCAAGATCTTTTGATGACTGTGAGCAAAATGGCTTAATCGTTTTTCTAGTTGTGTTATTTCCTGAGATCTAAGAAAAATGCCTCTGTGATGTAGGCAGGAAAATGTCCATATTGGAGCTGCTTTCTAGGTGGCTTCCATTTCCATCTTTTCACCTCTATCCATGGTCACAGCTTCTTTGTGGTTTTAATAAAATGAAGAAAATTGTATCATAACTAACTCATCTCCATTGTAAAATAATGAGAAATACAGAGAAGTCAATTGGGAATAGAAGTTAATAAATTACTTCTAATCATGTTAACCAATGATTTTCACTGTTAACACATTTGTGCATGTGGTTGTAGAATTCAAAATCGTTCTGTGCCAGTATCAATGGGTGGTTGCCAAAATTTGGTAATATATACACAATTTGAAAATTCGCCACTCTCTCTTTTAACCGTTAGCAAACATAGAACTACCTAACTCACTTAAGTGGCTATAAGTTATTCCATTTTAATAATTTATTAAAATGTAATTTTAAGTGTCTTTTTGCTAGACATTTATACCTGAAATTATTCACTATTATAAACAACACTGAAATGAGCATTCTTTCTATGATAGTCTGGAGTATTCACTGATTTATTTAGAATTGATGCCCAAATGCCTCCTCACAATTGTGTTGATTTTATCATGCACTGGCAGTATTTGTGAATGCCTATTTCCTTACAGTCTCCTATCTCTTCCTCCTTCCCTCCCTCTGTATCTCTGCCTTTCTACCTTTTCACAAAGTAAGCTTTCCTATGATAGGATGGCACTGGGGAGGGATTATGAGGCTGTCAAAAGGTTCTGTTGGCTCAGACACACCACCACTTCCCTAAGGCAGTCTATATAGAATGTGGAGCTGTTCCACGGCAGAGGAGGGCAAAGAAAGAGAATACCAGTTAAAAACTGTCTGCTAATATTTCCTGCCAGGTTATTGGCCAGCTGTGCTTCTCATCATGAAAGGCCTATGCTTGCTCTTTGTTCATGTCAGCGATCCCAGTTTTCCCCACGCATGTTGCTTCTGTGTTTCCAACTGTGGTGTGTGCTTTCTCCTCTGGTTATGTCCGGCTGCAATTCTGTGTTAGCACAGTTATGTTACTGGCTACCATAACATACAGGGGGTTTGCTACAGCTTGGATGTAACATGTCTGCCTAGCTTTTATATGTTGATGACTTGGTCTTTAGGGTGGCAGCACCGAGGTGCTAGAACCTTTAAGGGACAGGGCCTTGTATAAGTTGTTAGGCCTTGCTGAGAATGCTGCCCTTGGAAGTGGGAAATGATGACCTTGGCACCCTTAGTTCTCTTGAGAGCGAGTCAGCAAAGGAGTAAAACTGACCCTATGTTCCGGGTTCCTGTCTAGTGACTGAATTCACCCCTGCATTTTGCTCCTGCTGTTGTGGCGGCATCCGCCAGGAGTTCTCACTGGGGCTGAGCTGATGCTGACAAGTACCACTAGACCACTTTTCCTTATCTTAGACTGAAGAGAGCTTGATTTTCATGTGTCATGGTAAAGATCACTTTTGGTCAATCCTATTGGGAGTTCTGTGCCCCTCTGTGTTCTGTTTCCAAATTCTTTCCTCACATTAGGGAAGTTTTCATTTAATATTTTGTTGAATGCATCTTTAAATCTGGCTTCTCTTTTTGCATCTATTGGAACTCCCACAACTCTTATATTTGGCTTTTTAATAGCGTGTCTTAACTCTTGAGTACTTTTTTTGGGCATGGGTCAGGTCCATTTCCCCATGGTGGCAAGAAATATCTTCCAATTCTGAGATTCTTTCTTCTGCATCACTCATTCTATTATTGAGACTTTCCACTGAATTTCTAATTTGCTCAATTGTATTCTTAATTTCTAACATATCAGCTTTCATTTGATTCATTGCTGTCATTTCCTGTATAACATTAAATTCCTTGAACTCCTGTATGTGCTTCTCATTGTTGATAAGAAGCTTTATAACAAGTTTTAAAATTCTTTATCCCCATTTTCTTGATGTTTTCCTCAGTTAACTCTGAGGTTGACAAAGGCTTTTGCTCTCTTGCAGGGGAATTAGTAATATTAATTATGCCTCTGTCTGTTTTCACTCTTGGTCATTGGTATTCTGGTTAACAGATTCCTTTTCTTAGGGCTGGTTTGTAAGCTGGTCTATAAGTCAACTTTATTTATTGCATTTGGTACCCAGCTCTTCATTTGCAATCTCTTGTGTCAATCCCCCCAGCAAGTTACAGAGTCTGGCTCTAGTGCTAAGCCTCTACCACGATCTCCATAGCCCCCGCTCCTGGCTCACTGCTCTCTACCCCTTGTGATTCTGCACTGTGGCTGCACCCTTGCTTGCATAGCCTTTGTCCCATTCCCAGCTCCAGCGATATCTGGCATTAGGGAGCTGCCACCTGTCCTAAATTGCTTACTAGAACTTTTTGGCCTTTACATCTGAGGGCCACCCCAGACTTATTTTGATTGGAACCTTTAGAATGCCACTTCGGTACTGATTTTCCTGTGGAACCAATGTAATATGCTGAGCCAGAATTGATTTCACTCCTGGCTTAACACATGCACAGTCACTGTTGTTCCTCCGGTCCTGCAGTCTTTGCCACAGTACACAAAATAGTGCCCAATGTGGCACTGGTGGGATTTGGACCGTGACATCCATCCTATTCCTGCATTACCCCAATTTAGGGTCTGTTGCTTTGTCTCTGCTCGTCATCGTATCAAACAAACCAGCAAGACAGGCAGTTCTTTGTCCTGATTCACCTCCTCATCTCCTGCTGAACTCTCCTTCCACCTGATGGTTGGCAGAGCTCCCATCACTGATTGAGGATAGCTGACCACTGATGGGGTATCTGGTCTCTGCAACATCATTCTGTTGTCTCTGCTGCTTCTCTGTGTCTGAGGGTCCCGAGGTGCCCCTCTGCTGTTGGCCAGTCCTCTCCCTTTTCCTGAAATCTGTCCTCTCTGCTTCACCCTGGCTAATTATTCTCCATCAGTTTAAATCTGTCCTCACCCTAAATTGCCATTTTGCTCCCTCAAAAATACTTTTGTACCAGAATAAAGTTACCTCTTAATTCTCTACTCTACAACCTTTTTAATGCCCTCATATTCTAAAGCCAATTTAGAAATATTAAAATGGATAGTTTTTGCTCTTATGAAGTAATAGTGGCTTAATGCACTCATACCAGAATCAGACATAAATGAATGAAGCCAGAGTTTGTGCTTTTCTAGTTATAGCACTTTGGGTAATGCATTGTCCCCCTTAAACCTTAGTTTTCTCATTCATAAGATGGGAATCATTGTAATGATATGATAGCTACTTGTGGCATAGGAAACATATGGGAAGTACAGATGATGTTTATTGGTAGCGAGAAGCCCAACATGGGTCCGTCCAGTCTTCTGTTTTGTTGATCTTGTGTGGAAAGCTGAAAATTACTTAAATAATTGATGTTACAGAATTGACATTAGAAAGGAATACAAACATGTTTAAGATTTACTTTGTTCCTTAGGTCATATTCAATGAGCAAGCATATACTTGGGCCTCAGAGTTTCTGGATGACTCCTGAGGAAATGAGCATTTCAGGAGTTTAAAGGAAGAGCGAATGCAAGCATAGCAGAGTCATACATGGCTAAGAAGGGACAGGGACTGCAGCAAGGCAGAGTATCTTACTCCCTTCCCCAGAGGAAGCTGCTGCTGTGCAGTGGCTTCAGGGGTACAGGAATGCAGATCCAACCACCTCTTCCAAGTCCTTAAGAGGAAGAAGAAATACAGAAGATTGTGGGGTCTTTCTTTTCTTTCATGAAGTGCCTTAATTTCCAGAAGTTAGCAATGAATTCAAGCACTGTGTTAAAACACTGTCCAGACCTCAATACCTTGTCTGTAGACTAGAGTGGATCACCAGTTACTAGCTTGAGTAACCTAGGAATGGAGACATCATGAACACTTTCAGGAAACAGAGAAATGTGGTCACTTGGAGCGTTGAAAAGATGCTGGAACATCACACAAAGTATGCCGAATGTTGTGCAAAGTATTTTAGTATCCCATCCACGCTATTTTCATTAAATGACAATTAATTCTTGGAAAGAGTTCCAGAGTATACTAACTGCTTTTGTCTTTCAACGAATTCAGTATTAGGAGTTCTCTGGGTCTGTCTTCAATCTTGACCTTTCAAGGATCCAACCTGAGTAAACTTAGGTTTACTAACAGTCCTCTGCATGACCTTAGCTGGAGGAAGCGCTGAAGCTCCACAGGAAGATGGCAGTAAGAAATTAATGTGCACTTCAGCAAGGCTGGGGTTTCCTTGGCAACAGAGAAAGCAGCCATACTTCCTGGCATTTGAACTGAATAGGAAACAGACTCCTTGTCAGCATAGTTTGTAGAAATGACCACAATTTTTCTCCCATCTTCTCTATGGATTTTATTTTTCCCTCTTCAAGTGCTTTACTTTTGGTTAATAAGAGGAAAATAGAAGACGCTTGCTTGAATAGGTCCCCAAGTCCATGAGTATCAGATAGGGGAGAGAAAGTCTAAGTGTCTGACTGCTAAAATTTGGAAGACCATTAATAAACCTTACTTATCTCCATCTCAAAATCTATTTTCTTTACTAGGTAATCCACAATGTGCAGAAAAATCATCTTAATTCTTCCTTGCTACTAAGAATGTCTAAGTTTTCCACCAAGGTGATTTTCTCTTAGGAATAATATTGGCTGCGAAAAGTACTTGGGTCTGAACTTCCAAGCAGTGGATTAACACGTGAGGAATGAGCTACTCTGAAGCAGTATACCCTTCTGAATTAACAAATGAAGAGAGCTGATCTCCCCTGAGTCTGGCTCTCCTCCAGGCAGAGATTAAGGAAGCTAAGCAAGCTTTAACTTCCTGTTCCTCCATTGGAATTGGCCTCTTCTGAGGCGCTCGAGGCAACTGTTCAGAATGTTCATGTGGCCACATACTTTCACAACATTTTTGAGAAATTTATAAAAGATGTCTTTTTAAAATGTAATCTTACATTTTTTAATTGAAAAGTCCTTTGTAGCTTATGGGGAGGTAGGTGTGAGAGAAGCAGAGAGAGCTCCTGTTTGCAAGTTTACTACCTGACTGCCTGCCCAGGCAGGTAGTCGAGACTAAAGTGCTTGGCCCATCACCTCACCCCTTCCATGGTGCACAATAACGGGAAGTTGGAATCGGGAGTTCACTTTGGTGTGTGGTTGTCCCAAGGAATAGTTTTGTTTTTCCTAAAGGTTGATTTATATGAAAGACAGAGAGCGAGGGAGGAAGAGGGTCTTGTATACATGGATTCACTTCCCAAATGCCTGTAGGAGGTAGTGCTGAGCCAAACTGGAGCCAGGAGCCTGGAAACTTGCATTGGGTCTCCCACATGGGCAGTAGACACTCAAGTACTCAAGTCATCATCTGCTTCCCACGCACAGTGAGTGACAGGGGGCTGTATTTGAATTGGAACAGTGCTGCTGTTTGAAGCAGTGGTCTTGACCAGGAATCCAGGATTCCAAGCATTGATTTAACCTGCTGTGCCACAATTCCCATCCCCAAAGCAGCATCTTGACCGCTGTGCCAAACACCTTTTTCTCCCCTCCCCATTTTTTTGAGAGTAATTTCATAACGGTTCAGAATTGTTATGGCTTGCTTCAACCACAGGTTGTGTCTCATTCTGGTGATAATACGTATGTATCCCTATACTTAAGCAGCAGCTTCTAAATAAATGTTGGTCATACAGTGAGTTTAAAAATGAAGAAAACACAAATTGAATCGATTTCTGAATTTTGAGAAGTTTACTTTTTGAGACAAATTTTTTTCATGAGCTTTTAACCCCTTTAAAATGTATATTATTCCGGTCTAAAAATGAATTCATTACTTTTGTTTTTTCTACTATAATGTGTATAGTGATTTTATTATTTAGTTTTATGCTTTTCCATGATTATGTTTTAAAAGTTTTTTATGTTATAAAAAATTAACAATAAAAATAATCATTGAAAAAAGGCAAGTTTAAATTTATATTGTTAAAGGCAAAACTGAATAGCTTTACTCTTTCCTCTATAGAAAATGATTATACAAAGTGGAGAGGAAATTAAACAGGATGCCTCCCAAAAGAGGTAGGAAAAAATGTATTGTGGAGATGTGTCTTTAGTTAATTAACAAAAATAATCATGCTATTTTTCTAGATTTTTATAATGTGATATTTGACAATTTCTTAAAATGCACTGTCTAACTTCTCTTATGATTTTAAGTAAACATTTTTTTTAATCTATTCTATTTTTTATTTCTATGTTACAATTTCATAGTCTCTGGGATTTCCACTACCCCTTCCTCATATTCCCTCCCCTCCAACTGATTTCCTCCATATTATTACAACAGTAATAAGTCCATCATTCTATTATTTAAGTGTGTCCTGACGTTGCTGGCACAGACGATGTCAGACAGTCCAGCATCATCCTATTGTCAAGGTTAATCCAACAGTTTCATTGGGAGTCCATCTTTGATTTGGAAGTAGAGATGCAGGCTGCATTGTATCCCACATCTGGATGTGATAGTCTCTATCACGCAGTTAGTGTACATCCCCTTAAATGAGAAGCCATGAGACAAAATCAACACAGGAATAAAGATAAAACAAAAGATGTACAGCACCATGGAGTAAAGTGACATGCTCCTAAGTAACCAGTGCGTCAATGAAGAGATGAAAAAGAAAACACAAAAGTTTCTTGAAGGAGAAGATGCTACTGTCTGACTTAGGAGACAGTGAAGAATTTAATAAATGAGAAAAGAAACTGTTTTGAAGAAATGAAAATAAACACAACATCAAAACCCATGGGTCACTGCAAAAAACAGTATTGAAAGGGTTATTGATCTTATAATTTGCATTAAGATTGTTTTATATCAGAGAGAAAACATGGTATTTGTCCTTTTTGGATTGACTTATTTAACTGAGCATAATGGTCTCTAGTTGGAACCATCGGGTTGCAAATTGAATTTCATTATTTTAATGGCTGAGTAGTATTTAAATAATCAATTTTGTATTTATAACTTGGAAAATCTTGAGACCTATTAAAACCTAGACCTTACCTTTGCTCTCATTCTTCCTGTAAAGCCTAGTCAACTTTACAGATTTATTTATTGATTTTTCATCTTATTGGAAAGAGAAGGGAGAAGAGGAGCGATCTTTAATCAGCCTTACCATTTCCCAAATTCCCACGTTAGTTGAGGTTGGGTCAAGGTGAAACCAGGCTCCACGAATGCAGTCTGGGTCTCTAGCAGGCAACAGGGATCTGAGTCACTTGTTCCCTCGCAAGGCACACCTTCGTAGGAAGCTGGATCAGAAGTAGCAGAGCCAGGAGTCAGTCAATTTTTGTAAGCTAGCATTCACAGATTAAAATGTACAGATTCTGAGTGCTTAATTCACTGAAATTTTACCTTTTGATGCAACTGTATAACAACCACCCACAAAGATGCAAACCATTCCGCTACCCTCGCCTGCAGAGTTTCTTGTGAGCATTACCTTTGCGAAGGTGGAAATAAGAAGTAGCTCATGCCTTACTAGTTCTCATTGTTACGAAGTCACTCAATACACTCCGATGAATTCATTGTGCTTTCTGAATCTATTGACTCATGTTTCTCATTAATTCGTAGAACTTCTGGTCATTATCTTTCAAACTTTGCTTATTTCACTTCCTCCTATCTCTTCATATGTGAGTGTAAGTTCTAGCATTTTTTTTTTTTTGGATATTTATATCTCTCAATGCTCCTTTATGATGTTTTTTCATTTTCCTGTACTTCATATGATTTCCAAAGAGCTGTCTTCCAGTTCATGAATTCTTTCTGCATGAGTCTAACTTTAATCCATCCCAAGAGTTTTAGATTTATGATTACACATTTTATTTCTAGCTGTATTTCACGCACTTAAATATGTCCTTGTAACTGTTACATTACTTTTTATTAATTATCCCACATCTTTAATCATTTTCAAATACTTTTTTTTTAAGATTTATTTTTATTTTTTTTATTGGAAAGGTGGATATACAGAGAGGAAGATCTTCCATCCGATGATTCACCTCACCCCCCAAGTGAGCGCAACGGCTGATGCTATGCCGATCCGAAGCCAGGAGCCTCTTCCGGGTCTCCCACGCGGGTGCAGGTTCCCAAAGCCTTGGGCCGTCCTCGACTGCTTTCCCAGGCCACAGGCAGGGAGCTGGAAGGGAAGCGGGGCTGCCGGGATAGAACCGGTGCCCATATGGGATCCCGGGTGTGCAAGGCGAGGACCTTAACCACTACGCCACCGCGCCGGGCCCCAAATGCTTTTTATAACATTTACATGACAACTTTGTCCAGTGAATGTGAGAGTCTCACTGGACTCCTTGCTGTGTCTCTTAGTTCTTGTTTGGGGTGCGCTGGTTTTGAATGCATGTGTACTCCTGAGTTACACACTCATCTTCTCAGAGCCTTTGCAGATCTGAGTTCTTGAGTTGAGGGCATGTGCTCCACCTTCACAGTGGCTTCTAGGTGATCTGGAGGCACTTAGTAGATCAAATTCAAAGTGAATTTCTGGTCTTGAGAAAAGAAGCCCTGGGTCATCCATATTTAGCCATAAAGAGGAGTAAGTTTATGTTTAGGCATTAACAAGGGATTTTCACCTGTGCCCTATACACCCAGGGCATACCCAGGGCTTAACATCAAGGCTAAGAAGAGTTCTTTGGTCTCTGTCAGTGGTGGTAGTGGAGGCTTCTCTGATCCTAGAAGCTGCTGGACGAGCTTCTAGGTGGGCAGGGCAAAGGTTGATTCTTAGTCGTGCTCCACATGGTATGGATGTGCAAGGTGAGGACTTTAACTGCTAGGCTACCATGCTGGGCCCAGCAGGTCAATACCTTATACTCTTAATACTATTAACATAGGGCTCAGCACAATGGCTCAGTAAGCTTCGCCTTGCAAGTGCCAGGATCCCAAATGGGTGCCAGTTTGTATCCCGGTGGCCTTGCTTCCCATCCAGCTCCCTGTTTGTGGCCTGGGAAAGCAGTTAGCATGGCCCAAAGCCTTGGGACACTCCTCCTCTGTGGAAGACCCAGAAGCAGTTCCTGTTTCCTAATTCCTTCAGATTATCTCAGCTCTGGCTAGTGTGACCATTTGAGGAGTGAACCAGTGGGTGGAAGATATTTCTTTCTGTCTCTCCTTCTCTCCATAAATTTGATCTGCTTTTCCAATAAAAATAAATAAAATCTTTAAAAAAATACCATTAACAGATTCAGGGGATTAAACTCCTGCATGAGTTTGGGGGAACAAATCATACTTAAACCATAGCATTCTGTCCTGGCTCCTGAAATTCGTGTCCTTCACACATGAGACACACTATGCCTATGGGATACACATATGTATCCCATGCGATGTTCTATCCCTAGTAGTCACCAAGTCTTACTTCAGTCCAACATTAATTCCAAACTCCCCTCTGAGACTCAAAGCTGACTCCTTCCATTAGTGGACTTGTAAAATAAAAACCAGTTGTCTGGGGTGGGCGTTTGGCACAGTGGTGGAAAGATGCCGATGCTTGGGATGCCTGATAAAGAGTTCTGTGTCTAATTCCAGCTTCCTGTTAATGTGCACCCTGGGAGGCAATGGGCAATCACTCAAGCACTTGAGCCCCTGCCACCTAGGTGGGAAATCCAAATTGAGTTCTTGACTACTTGTTTTGGCCTCGTTAAGCTCCAGCTGTTGTAGGCACTGGAGATTAAGGCAACAGATGGACAATCTTTATCTCTCTTCCCTATCAAATAAATAAAAGTTATAAAAAATACTTATGTACAACAGTGGGACAGGTACATGAGAAAATTCCTATTCAGAAAGGGAAGAATAGGCAGGTAGAAAATATGAACCCAAAGCAAGAATGAAATCCAACAGAGTCAATCCATTGTAATGCTCTTTCATCTTGTACATATTGTGACAAAGGTGGGTCCCTAAGGTCTAGAGAGTCCCGCCCCAGTGGCTGATCTCCTGGGTTTTATATTGGTGTCTATGACTTTCCACGGCTCGCACAATACACTTTCCATAGCTCTCCCCTGTGGGCCATGCACATTGCTTGTTGCTCTGCCTGTCTAGGGACTCCTGTTCAGTTCTATTCACACAGCTCCACACTAGGCAGCATCTCCTTGGTTACTCCCCATTGGGCCTTCCACCCTGCAGTAAACTTTGACGTGGATTTTCAGGTTTTCCTTTGAAATTTCAATAAAAGCTGCTATGATCTCATCACTTGCATTATGTGCACGTGCAAGCCAGAATCGTGTGGATGCTGCTGCCAAGGTCAGCACCAGCGCAGGCTGCAGCTGAGCCTGTCTGAACCATGACTGCAGCCCCAGAATGATCTACAAGGTGAATGCACATGGTCTTGCACTAGTCTGTGGAAAGCACCCTGGTGACCCAAAAACATTCCTTCCCTTCTTAGTGCCTCAATCATTCATGGGAGAGCTGGCCTCAAAGATTTCTGAAACGTGCTCAAGGCCTTTTTCCCAGGCAGGAAATTGTCCATCTTTCATTCTGCTTCCCTTTTAATGATACCTTCCTCGTTTAGGTAACACCATTGCTCCTAGACCCCAAGGTATGCAAATAAAAGCAACCAAGAAGCAGCTTCATGGCTTTGCTGCTTCGATGTGTACTCTGCAAGAAATTCAAGTCATCACTTTAAAATTCAGCCTTCCATAAAGCCTTAAGACATTGACACAATGCCATGACATCCTTTGCCATGGTATCACAAAGGTGGTTTTTAGTTCAATTTCCAATAGTGTTCTCATTTGTATCATCATTTTTGGTCATGATCAGTTGCACAATTTCTAAAATATTCCAGCTCTTTCTTGGTCTTCTTGTCTTCTGTGACCTCACCAAAAGTGCCAGCAGGATTTTCTTACAGCATCGTAAGCTTTTTCTTGGACCGCTGTTCCAAACTCTTTCTAACATTTTCCCAAAATCCAATTCTAAAACTGTCTTTATCATTTTAGGCATACTTATGGTAATGATCCCATCCTGTTAGTATTCTGTATCAGCTTTATGTCACAATAAAATATCTCAGGTCCCTAACTAATAAGGAGAAAAGGTGTATTTAATTACAGTTTTGGAGGTTCAAACTCTAAGATCATATGGTCCCACTGGTCTGGCCTCTAAGTAGCAGGTGGCAGCACATAATAGCAGGAGTATATGTCTATCTCTATGTGGTCTCCCTCTCCTCACCAAGCATTTAATCATGGGGCCCACAACCTATTAGCCTAATACACTCCAATTACTTTTCAAATGCCCCGCCTCTATTAAAGTTGAGTTAAGCTCCACTTTTCTTTCTTTTTTTTTTTTTTTAAAGAGGGGAACTCAACCCGCTTCCAAGCAACATAGTCAAGTCACACATGGCCTCTCTTTTTTTTAAGATTTATTTTTAATTTTTATTACAAAGTCAGATATACAGAGAAGAGAGATAGAGAGGAAGTGGAGCTGCTGGGATTAGAACCGGCGACCATATGGGATCCCGGCGCATTCAAGGCGAGGACCTTAGTCACTAGGCCACACTGCTGGGCCCTAAGCTCCACTTTTCTTAATATCATTCACTTAAGATTGTAGGAATTAATCTCCTGCCCGAGGCCAGCAGACAAACCACGTCCAAACCACAGCACTCTCCCAAGATTTTCACACCTACTTTATAAATGATGAAAATTACTATGCTATTAGAACATAAGGCATGATTAATGCTGTCTTGCTAGCCAAAGAAGTCTTGACCACAAACTTGATCTATAAACCAGGATTTAGAGGGTGACAAGTTCAGAAAACATTTACTTACATCCAATCATAAGTCTCTCCATTATTATACCTGATGAAATTTAGAGTTTGTCTATGCCCAAGCAATTGACCTCTTTTTGTATATTAATAGACATACCTATTTTAATACAGACTATCACCAAAGTTATTTTTTTTTAAAGATTTATTTATTTTTACCTGAAAGGGAAATTTACAGAGGGAAGGAGAGACAGAGAAAGATCTTACATCTGCTGATAACATCTTCACTCCAAAAATGGCTACAATGGCCAGAGCTGAGCTTATCTGAAGTCAGGAGCCAGAAGCTTCTTTCTGGGTCTCCTACATGGGGTGCAGGAACCCAAGGCTTTGAACTATCTTTCACTGCTTTTCCAGGCCACAAGCTGTATTAGAAGTGGAATAGCCAGGACATGAACCTACTCCCATATGGGATGTAGGCACTTGCAGCTGGAAGATTAGCTTGTTGAGTCATAGCACCAACCCTATCATTAGAGCTATTACTATTTATTTATTTATTATTGGAAAGGCAGATTTACATAGAGAAGTAGAGACAGAGAAAAAGATTGTCCATCTGCTGGCTCGCTCCCCAAGTGACCGTAACAGTAAGAGCTGAGCTCTCTGATCCAAAGCCAGGAGCCAGGAAACTCCTCCAGGTCTCCAACACGGGTGCAGGGTCCCAAAGCCCTGGGACACCCCCACTCTCTTCCCAGGCTACAAACAGAGAGCTAGAAAGGAAATGGAGCAGCCAAAACACTAAATGACACCCATATGGGATCCTGGCACATGCAAGGTAACCTAGCCACTAGGTTACTGCACCAGGCCCTAACCACTGATGGCTAAGTGCCAAACTAGGAGAGAATGCTTCCTCAATAAAACTGAGACTTGGAGAGTTTCTGATAACGTTTGCATTTGTGTAGATATAAGGAGCAGCAGGGCTGATTCCAAGTGTGGAACCTGTGAGCTGCTGTGCTCTGAAGTCTACTCTTGCACTTGTGCCAACATGATGCTTCCCACTGCACTGCTCCCAGTCAGTTACTGAAAATATGGCAGAGACACCAGGGCCAATCACTGCCTAGAAGACTCAGGGCTCGTCTGGTGGCTGGAGCTTCTTGAAGACTTCCTACACCTCCCTAGGATTAAACGACAGCCCATGCCTCTTCCACTTGACTGTCCTCCCTTTTCTTCAGCACTGCACTGTGGTTGCACTTGCACTGTGCTCTGCTTGCCCAGCATTTTCCTGCACCTGCTGTATTTTTCTGCTCTGTCCAGTTCCTACTAAAACCCTATGCCTTTGATTTCTATCTTTGCATCTGCTTCTCACAGCATCCAGACTACTGCAGTCTGACCTCAGAACCCGTGTGCTTACAAACATTGACTGAAAATAGATCAAAGACCTAAATGTAAGAGCTAAAACTGCAAAACTCTTGTGTAAAAACAAATCTTCACAACCTTGGATTAGTCAATGATCTTTTATGTGGCCTCCAAAATGCAAGTAACAAAGATAAGTTAGGCTTGATCAAAATGAAAGACTCTGCTTTAAACAACACTTCAAGTGGGACCAGTGGTGTGGCAAAGCACACTAAACCTCTGCCTATGACACCAGTATCCAACATGGGCACTGGTTTGAGGTTCAGCAACTCCACTTCCAATCTAAGTCCCTGCTAAAGGTCTGGGAAGGCAGTGGAGGTTCCTGAATGCCTGCCTTCGGACCAGTTCAGCTCTGGCCATTGTGGCCATCAGGGGGATTTAACCAGTGGATGGAAAGTCACTCTCTGTGCAATTCTGCCTTTCAATAAAAGAAATCTGTTAAAAAAAAAAAAGAGACATTTCAAGAAAAGGAAAAGTCAAAACATGGATAAGGAGAAATGAGTTATAAATCATGTATCTAATAAGGGAATTGTATGTAGAATATATGCAGATTTCTTATAACTCAGTTACAAAATAAGCAAAGATTTAAATACACATTTCTCTTAAGAAGATGCACAAATGGCCAATATGCACATGAACAGATGCTCAGTATCATTAGCCATCAGAGAAATGTAAATTAATATCTGCAATCAGATACCATTTCACATACACTCAGATTGCTACACTGAAACTGTTGGACAGTAACGCGTTTTGGAAAGGAGCTGGTGAAACTGGAAATTGTACGCACTGCTGGTGTGAACGTAAAATAGCATGGCCACTTCAGAAGCTGGCTGACAGCTTATTAAAAGATTGGATATAGAGGTACCCCATGACCCAGCAGCTCCACTCCTTGGGTTAGCAACATTGTTGATAATAACCAAGGAGTTAAAGCAACCAGAAAGTCTATCAGTTGCAAGTGGCTGTGACAAGTGCACAGCAATACCATGGATGTAATAGGGAATGATGCACGGACACAGGCTGTGACACAGAGGAACCTTAAAGGCAATCTTCCATGAAAGAAGCTACGCATACATGATGTCTATATATTAGGATCCCGTTTACAGGAGACGTTAGAAAAGGCAAGTTTATGGAGGCAGAAAGTAGTTGAATGATGGCAAAGGCTTAGTGGCATGGCAGAGTTCTTCCCGAGAATTCTGGAGTTTCTGTGGGGGGGAGTCAAAGTTCCTCAGAATGAATTGTGGTGATGTAGCACAGTTGTACTAAGACAACTGAATTGTCCACATGAAATAAATACTGTTTGAATCAAATCTCAAAATATGTAACATTATCAAGCAATAAAACAAGCAGCCCATGCTCTTTGAGTATTCATCATCAATATCTCTCATTTGTCCTTGATCATATATTGTGCCTTATTTCATGCTTACTTTTCCAACCAAAATTCTATTTCTTTTCCCTCAAACAGTAAGAACTCTAAATCGCCAGTCTTCTAGATTTTTTTCTTCATTCTATTATCCAAGTTTCTCTAGTGGGTATAAATGACTCTTATATTTGAAAGAGCTACATTATTCACCAATGAGAATATCATTTCACTTATACAATTATTAGCTCCTGAATGGCAAAGTTTGGGTCCCCTGTGGGTTTGTCAGCTGTTTCCACACAGTAGGTACTCAATGATTTGTAAACATTATTGATAATATCTTTGGGTTTGAATGGTTGTGAGGTCTTTGGTAGCCCTTGTGAAGTTGCTATTGGAAAAAAAAAAAGAGAGAGAGAGAGAGAGAGAGAAAAGTAGATAAGATTTTATGTCATATCCTAACAGGCTTGAAAAAAATGTGAGTTTTTGTTTAATTATTGATATCAACACCAGATATTGTAGAGGTGTGGTAGACCTCATTTTACTGCTCACCTTCAAATGGATTCAGATATGCCAGCTAGCTGTGCCAGCCCCGCCTCCTCCTGGCTAAGCCAAGAAAGTACCTCCTGGGTCTGGCATGGTGGCCTAGTGGCTAAAGTCCTCTTCTTGAACTCACCGGGATTCCACATGGGTGCTGGTTCTAATCCTGGAAGCCCCTCTTCCCATCTAGCTCCCTGCTTCTGACCTGGGAAAGCAGTCGAGGATGGCCCAAAGCCTTGAGACCCTGCACCCATGTGGGAGACCAGAAAGAGGGTCCAGGCTTCTGGCTTTGGATTGGCATAGCTCCAGCCATTGTGGTCACTTGGGGAGTGAATCAGTGGAAGGAAGATTTTTTTTTCTCTGTCTCTCCTCTTCTCTGTATATATCTGACTTTGCAATAAAAATAAATAAATCTTAAAAAAAGAAGGCACCTCCTGTAGGTTTGTTGGAGTTATCTGGCAAACAACTATATGGTCAGGTTTCTTCAGAGACCAAGTCATCTTCTGTCTCTGTTGTTGTGCCCTGCTCACCTTGTCTCTTTTTATATATTACTACCTTTGCTTATTTCTGGGGGGCAGGGTGGTCACCTGGCTGGAACCCAACAGAAGCTACCTGCCAGGCCCAACTTTAATCCTCTCACATCTGCTCTTTACAATGACCCACTGGGATGGTCATTTTGACCTCATCTGAGATGAGGAAACCGATGCATACGTTGTAAGTGGCAGAGTCTGGCCAGGCCAGGTCAGGTCACTTGGTGTATAGTTATAGGTCTGGAGCCAGACTGTCTGGGCTTGCTGACAGCTGTGCAACACCCTCTGACATCCTCACAGGAGTAGCAATGGACCTATCTTACAGAAGCTGGAATGGACTTGGGGTAAGTCAGTTGTTTCCAATGCACTTTTAACAGGGCCTGGCACAGCACAAGCGCCTTGTAAGGCAGCCTGATTGCAAAGTTGGTAATGGTGCAATCTCAGTCCTGCCTTGTGCTCTGTCTCCATGTTGTACTAGCAGAATTGCACCAAAGCAGAACGTGGGCTCCAAGGAAGGGATGGAGACTTAGCTGCTGAGGCACCCGTGGTCTTCTGACATGGCTAGACACTGCTTGTTATCAGCTATTCTAAAGCCATAAACCACTCAGTTCAGGTGAGCCAAACATACACAGCTAATGATACGTGCCCTGGCTGGGCTCACCCTGGCAAGGGCTTCTGGGTGGCCTCCTCGTGGATGCCCATGCAACAAACCCATGGCTGCTCTGTTCCCACTCCACCGCACTTGGGTAAATCTGTACCTTTTGCAGCTCAGTTGGATCAGGTGGACCCTCTGGGGCTTCTTCCACTCCCACCAAACTCATTCATGCTAAAGGACTTGGTCCATTTGGAAATCCTGCCCCTAGCTTACTGCACCTTGTAATGCCATCTCAGAAAACCCTGACTTGAAGCTTGTGCTGAGTGTATGTGGGGGGGTATGTTGGAGTATTGATCGGAGACAAGGCCGCTCTGCTCTCAGCCAGCTCCCTATAGTGCTCCTGAGAACGCAGCAGAAGGCATATGAGCCCTTTCTTGCCTACATGACAGATTTGGCTGGCGTTGCAGCATACTCTTGGTTTTGGCCTGGTCTGCCTCAGTTCTGGCCATTGCGGACATTTTGAGTGAACCAGTGGATAGGAGATCTGTCTCTGTAAGTATCTTTTAAGTCAGTCAACAAATCAATAATTAAGAAAAAAGGAAACTTTTTTTTGGTCAAGAGTTTTTCGTAAAGAATTTATTTATATTTTTATTTGAAAGAAACAGTTCTGAAGAGAAGTAGAGACAGGCCATCCATCTGCTGATCTACTCTTCAGATGGCCTGAAGAGCTAGAGCTATGCCGATCTGAAGCCAGAATGCAAGGGCCAGGAGCTTCTTCTGGGTCCCTCTCATGGTTGCAGGGGCCCAAAGACCTGAACCATCCTCCCCTGCTTTCCCAGGCCATTAGCAGGGAGCTGTATCAGAACTGGGGCAGCTGGGACTAGAACAAGCATTACAGGTGGAGAATATACTTGTTTGGCCACTGCATTGGTCTTTATGCAAAAAGGCCTGCTCAAATGGGATCTAGTAGAAAGAAGGGGGCACTTTCTGAAAACCAGGCTGGGTAGGTGGAGCCAGAGGAGACAGGCAAAGACAGTGGACACCAGGGAGGGCCCCAGAGACAGCTATGGGAGGGGACTCCTGTCTCCTCCAGCTCTCTGACACCTGCCTGGCCTGCCTTCCATCCTTAGCAATGGGACACACCTGTAGGTCTTCCAGGGTTGGGTGGAAAGGCTTCCAAATAAGTCAACATGTTTTTGGATCTTATGAGTTCTTACTCTTGACATCTGTTTTGGGATTTATTCTTGCCGTCTGCCTCACTCAGGTACCGATCTGGGGGGAATGGACTTTGGAATGTTTTCTTCCTTCCTTCCCCTCACCGCCTAACCCCCCCACACCGCCATCTCTGGGTCTCTGCGCTTGCCACACAGTAGGTGTATGCTAAACACCAGCTGAACGAATCCACAGACCAGCATCCTGGGAGCTGGCCTGGAGAGGAAAACGCCCATCGGGAATTTTTCTTTTTCACTTTCATTAGGACCAGGGTGCAGAACACTTCCTGGCGCCAAGTCAGGGGATGCTCCTCTTGGCCCTCTGTGGCTCGGGAGGGACAGCAGGTGCCCGTCCGTCCTCGGGGGTCCTGCTCGTCCCCGGGGTGCGTGCGGTCCTTCCGGCGGCTCACATTGCCAGGTGAGGCCCGACCCAGCCCCTCTGCGGGGTGGCTGGCGGGCTCCCTCTCCCGTACCCAGTGTGAGCTAGCCACAGGAAGACGCACACCCAGAGCGGGGGCCCCAGCTTATTTTTAGGCGTCAGCCATTCCTGGGCTGGGGAGAAAAAGAGAGCTCCCCGCGCCTCCGCGCTCGCTCCCGCCCGGCACTGGCTGCGCGGCCGAGCCCGGGTGGCGGCGGCGGACACCAGCGGCGGCGGCGGGCAGTGCGCGCGCGGCTCCGCTCGGGGACCTGCGCCGGGCGGGGAAGGCGCGGAGGGCGGGCCGGCCGGGCGGGAAGGGGCGGGGAGCGCGCTCTGGTGGCGGCGGCGGCGGCGGTGGCCGTCGTCCTTATCCCGGCGGCCCAGCGCTCGAGTGGACGCGGGGCTTCGCAAATGGCTTGTCCCGCGCTCGATCTGGAAGCTCTTCAGCCTCTGCAGCCGGAGCCGCCCCCCGAGCCCGCCTTCTCCGAGGCGCAGAAGTGGATCGAGGTAGGTGCCGCCGGAGGCTGCTGAGGCGGCCCTTTCGGGGGCCGGCGTCCGCTCGGAGTCAGTGACCCGCGCGTGCTCACCCGGCTGCAGGTCCGGCCTCGCCTCCCCCGGTTTGCCTCCACCCGCAAGCCCGGGGTCAACGGCCCGGGCTTCGGCCCAGCTGCACTGACCTGGCGCTTGGGCAGTGCAGTCCCCGGGCGAGGGTGGCAGCGAACGGGCGACGCTGCTGCAGTCTTCGCTGTGCGCCTGAGGGGCAGGATCGCGTCCCCGGCGTCTCCATCCTCGCCGGCCTGACAGTCAGCTTGTGTCGCTTCCAGGCGCTGCCGAGCGAAGCTGCTGCCAAGCCGCTGGTAGCGCGAGCCCGCGGCGGAGTCCTTGCGGGCCCGGCATTGCGGGGGTGCTCTCCGCGTCCCTCACGGCACCGCTTGGCTTCCCTCCCCGCCCTTCCCTGCAGGTCGTGTCCTCAACGGAGCCTCTAGCCTTGTTCCCGGTCCCCAGGCCAGGTGTGTGAGGGGCTCGCACGGCGCACCCGGCCTGGGGGAGCCTGCGCGACCCACCTGCGGGCGCGCCAGCCGCATTGACGCCGGCCAGCCATCGGCAGAGCCCCCTCCTTGCCAGAGGTGGCGGGGTGGGCTTCGAGGCACCAGAAGACTCGGGCTGGTTGGCATATTTCACATGTGTAAAAGATGCTGGGACGGGCCAGGGAAATCACCGGGGTGCCCGACTCAGCTAGGGCAGCGCCCGCTAGGCTGTTCTGATTCATGGTGTCTTTCTGGAGAGGCAGCTTGGAAGCCCTGCGCTCAGGGACAGATCACCCCCAGGGGAGCGTGAGGGGGCCGGTGGCCGCCTCCTGGCACTGGTGCCCGGAGCCTTTGTTCAATGCGGGTCTGGTGTGGGGGGGTGGTCTGAACAAAGGTTCAGCGCGGGGCGGGAGGGGGGGGTTCTGTCTTGAGGCGGGATGCAAGGTAAGTTCGGCCGTTAACTCCTGGTGACAGGAAGTGTGCCGCTAAGTCATGAGGGCAATGATGGTGCATCTCACAGCTTGGGCTGTTACTTGGCCCCCATCCCCCTCTTTCTGGGCCCTCAGATCTCAGGATGCTTATTCTGGGTCCGGGTGGGTGCTTTGGGGGGAGCTTCCAGCTCTGAAGAGACAACAGATGTAAACCCGATGAGCTCCCTGTCCAAACCTTTCTTCATGCTGCCTCAGTGCTCCAACCTGGAGCCTGAATACCCCCAAGGGTAACCCGCCCCAGGCCAGCGAGTGCTACTCAAGAGTTCAGTAACAACAGTCTTAAAATAGGGGGTGCAGGAACGGAAGAATCAACTCTAGACTATACAGTGGAGAACTGCAGCCGTGTGGCTGGGGGCAGAGTAAAAAAAAAAAATCGTGGCTTTCGATTTTTTATACGTGGCTTGGAAGGGATGAACTGGGTGACAGGTGCCTCTGCAGTGCAACCCACTTGAGCTGGGATTCACTGGGGCCCTTTCTAACAGGGACTTGGTCGAGAGTTGGCTTAACTTTAGAATTCTCTGGAGAGATTTTGGGCGTGGTAGGAGGTGGGGGGGTGCTACAGCAGAGTTGGTTTCCTGTTCTTGAGGGAGGGAGAGATTTGTTCCCGATTTCCTGGGTTGTGAGTGTGTGATGTATGGTGGTATACATCACATACAGGACAGCGCACATATCGGAAGTGCAGGACTGCGTGGGTTTTGACCTTGGTGGATTCCAGTACAGCTCACATCTAGATGCAGTTAGAAACTGTCCCTGCGGCCCACATTTGCAGCCTGTTTTAAGTGATGACTTATTGCTGACTGACTGCAAATATGAGGTGCGGACTGATAGCCTTACTGTCAGGCTGAAGAACAGGGGGAAGGGGCTTCCAGTTTGGCGGAATCCCTGGGGCTTTACCTCTTCTGCCCAAAGAAAGCATGTTTAAGGTATAACAGGGCGCGCGTGGCTTTGGGGCTGGGCTGCCCCACAGCACAGTGTGTGTGCGCGTGTGCATTATTGAAGCTGCCTCTCTCCTTTCCAATGCGGAGTTGGGTTTCGCTGCAGACAGGAGTCTCTCTCCCCCTCGCAGATGCTGTAGAAAGGTGTATGCTCCAGGGAACAGAGACCTCCATCTTCCTTCCTCTCTTCTCCAGGGTTCCTCCTCCGTGGAACCCTGTGTGTTGACTGCCGTGTGTGCAGACTGGGCGAATCCTGGAGCTCCCTGGGGCCGTAATGGATTGGCTGTGCCCACACTGGCCCGTGAACAAGGATTTCTGCACTCCTGGAGGAGCTGTAAGGGAGTGTAGAGTGTGTGCCAGTCCCCAGAGCGTTATCTGGAGACAGTTGGGTCTCCATTAGGGGCCCATTGTCTCTGCCAGAGGCCTCATTGGGAGCTGCTGCTTCTTCTTCTTCTTTTTTTTCCCCCTTTTGTTCAGCCCAGTGATTAAATTTCCCATTGGCTTTCCTCTCCCCCACCCCCAACCTTTTGAGTAGTCAGGAATTTCACTCTTTCAGAAAACTGTTCCCTTGGGTGCAGCAGGTTAATAAACAAACTTGGCTGCTCACTCAGCTCACTCCTCGATCCTCTGGCTTCCTTGGACTGGGGGTGGGTAAGACACTTATTCTGAATCCAGCCTCCCGGACCTAACTCCTTAGTGAGGAATTTCTCAGCTGCAGCTTTGGCTGTTTGAGGGCGGTGTTGCTGGGCAGGAAGTGTGGCCTGGGAACAAGGCTCCCATGTCACCCCACCCCCTAACTTCTGCCTTAGCTGGCAGGGAGCTCGCTATGGTCATGGACCAGGAGAAGACAGCTCAGAAGTACATGGTCTTGGTCCTTTCCCTACTGCTTCCCAGTAGGCAGTGTGGGTTGTTGTGGGTTCGGAGAGGAAAGGCTAACCTGCCTGTGTTAACTCTGGCCGCCAGCAGGCAGCAGCAGGACTGACTGCTTCCCAGGTTCCTTACTCATCAGGTCTGGGAGCAGCACAGACAGCACAAGCCAAGGAGGTCACGCTTCTAGCTGGGGTGACTTGATCAAGCAGCTCTTTTCTCCCCTTCTGGTTCTAAGTGCTTTCTTTCTTTCTTTTTTTTTGAAAGACATCTCTAGTTGTTAACAAGAACAACAGTAACAAACAGATGTTGTTGAAAGCAAATGCTAATAATAACTTACCTGCATCAAGGGAGTGCTGTCAGGTTTAAATAGGTGAATATCTAAAATGCACCCAACAAGGCCCGGTACTTAGGAAGTGCTGGGTAAGGGGTAACTAGTGCATCATCACCATTCACTCCTGCTAATACTCTGCCTTACATACCATCCCTACCATTGTCACTATTACTACTGGTATGGCTATTGTTGGTTCTGCTACTGTACGTAGCAACTAAGGCTGCTTTTTGAAAGAAAATTTTCAGAATCCTTCATTTCCAGTGTAGAAAATGCTACTTACTGATTTTGCCCTATTAAGTTGATTAACTGTGGGTACCTGGTCTGGCAGTAGATGGAACTTGTTACTTTAATTCACTTTAAAGGTGATTTCAGGATCAGAACGAATCTCATAGTATCTACTCTCAAAATGATCCTGGTAATCCACCAAGATGTAGTCATTTATTCCTCAAGATGATGCTGGATTTTTAAGTTTAAGGCATGGCCTTTGCTGCCAAATCCCAAGCAGAACGAATGTCCAGTGCCTCTCTTGCAGACAAGCCAATATTAAATCATGTGAGTGGTGAATATCCAAATATTCATTTCCAGTGCAGTAGGGTTTTTGTTCACTCAGGTTGTGTCAACTTTTGCTGAGAAAAATGAATTATGCAGTTGATTCTTCTTACTCCTATCACTTCTTTTTGTTTTTTTAGTCTGATGAAGTTTATTGCCTTACATGAGGGATTCTAATTTTCCTGGTTGTTCCTTCCTCTTTTCCTGTCCACCCAGCACAATATTTATCTGCTTTAATCTGTAGTTCTGCTATGCCAAATACTTTCTGGAGGAGCAGATGTCCTCTCAACTTGGTTGCAGTTGTGATTTGGAATAGGTTGCCTGGCCTTGGGGAGGGACTGGAAATTCCAACTTAACTCAGTTTTGCTTCTCAATTTGAGAAGTTCCTGGACTCCTTTAACTTTCATCACAGCCTGCCCATGGGGCCTGGTGAGAAAGACAATCTTCTTTTGTGACCTAATCCATTTTCCATGTGAGTGGGAACTGGGGCTGGTGGGGATCGATTTGTCATTTTTCTGCATTCCCACCTGCCCACGTAGAGTTGTTTTTTTGTTTGTCTGGGACCTGAATCTGAAGATGAAAGAAACTGAGGAGACTGTAGATTGCCAAAACTGAAAGATGTTGTATTGTTTGGCGGTGGGGACAATTTATGAATGACCTTTAAGGTGCCCTAGCATTCAGTGGCCAGTAATATATGACATTGGTGATGTCATGCTGGAAGTTATATAAGCATTCTAATTTTCTGTCTCTGTAGGGACTTGGTGACTCTTACGTATTTTCATTCAATAAAGATTTAATGTGGCAATACTCTTCCAGCTCTGGATGGAGAGCTGAGGAAGAGGAAGCGAAACCTTTCTGGCTGGATCAAGAAAAGAGTGGTGGTCTGAATGGATATGTAAATCAGAGTAGGCAGCATCTTTCTCACCATGACATTTAAATAGTCTGGCTTGTTTGTATACAAGGCTGCTATGACACAAAATGCTGTCACTTGGTAGGAGAACAGTGAGGCCCCACAGATTTGGGGAAAAGGGAAGTGAAGTGGGAGGTGGAGCTGGCACTTCTTGCTCCAGCATCTCCCTGGAGACCGATTGCATCAAACAAACTCCTAATGGGCAGGCTGAGCACTGGCTACCAGGGAGGGTTAGGGTGAGGCACATGTTCCCAGGCCCTGGCTTTCTACTGATGGTGGACAATGGAACCATGATGCAGACATCTGGCCTTGATTCTATGGGTGGCAGTCAGTGCTAGGTGGACCTAGGCAGCTCTTGGAGAACTGGAAACTGCTGGAAATTGGCCTGTAAGCTCTTTTTTATTTTTTAAATTATTATTATTATTATTATTGCTTTAGACCATTCTGAAACTTAATGGCAGCATAGGCAGAGAATAATAAAATAATTGTAATGGCAATTTCTGTAATGCTACTACTGTTGATTAAAGCCAGTATCTGAATGCTCACTAGGTGTTGGCTTTGGACAAATATATATGTATGAACTGATATTTTGTAAATAAGTACTATTCTCCTCCATTTAGACATGGGGCCCATAAAGCTCTGAGACTTAATATCTTGTCCAATGTCCCAAGTAAGTGTCTCAGCTAGAACATTAATTCAAAGCATCTTTCTTAATGCTAATGAACAGATGGGCAAATTTGCAGTTGAAGAAATTGGGGCTTCTGGGAGTCAGGTTGGTTGTCCAGGATCATCTAGTTGATAATGATTAAAGTCAGTCTTCCAATCCAGGCTGTCTGATGTCACTGCCTTTGTTATCTGATTCTTCATATTGCTTCCCACATTCAGGATCATGAATGGCTTTCCCTGTTAGGACTAAGCTTATCTGTTTTGGGGACTGTGTCGAGGTCCCCTTTAGCCTGCCTCTTCCCTCCCCTACACTGGGGCAGGATGTGGGTATCAGCAGTTGGGAATCCTCAGCCTTTCCTTTCCCCAAAGTTTGCTGCCTTTCAGCTATGTTCCTGTCCATTGGACAGAGCACTCAGTGTTCCTTGGAGGTGGGGCTTCTGTAGGTCTGTGCAGACTCAGCCCCTCCCCTCTGCTTGCTGCTTTCCGGCCTGGTGTTCAGAAGGTGGAGCCGGGCACTGGGGCTGTGTATATTCCAGAGTTATGGACATGTACTTTCTGTGTCCTGCTGCAGACCCCAACTTCTCCACCCAAGTTTTATTAGGACAAATGACAGTTGGGTACATCATTACATTTTAAAGTTTTGAAGCTTGTTAGTTAACATAGTTTCCTTGTTATAAATTTATTTGCAATGCTTGATCTGTTTCTGTGGGGGAGTGGCTCAAGTATCAGCCCAGAAATTGGATACGACCCCTGCCATTTTAGAGCTGGTGCCACTTTAGGTATTTGCTTCCTTTAGATCTCAGTTTCCGTAAGTTGCTTTTTTAAGTTTCGTACCGTTTAGGTTCAAATTTTGTTCTCCACCAATCTGCTGTTACCTTGTAGCCCTGTTCTCCACCAGTCTGCTGTAACCTTGTAACCCTACCCACCAATCCCTTGAGTCCTGTATCCCTGGTGCTTGCCTATAGCCCTATCCATCAATCCCCCACGGCCTGTACTTCCAATACCCACCCCTTGGCCATAAAAGCATGTTCCCAGTGCTTTCTCTCCCTTTGTTCTCTTCCATTTATTCCCTTGGCCACCTTCCTCTGCTCCATAAAGACCTCCTGTGTGATTCATGGTGTCTGATGTTTGGGTTTGTGGTGAAAATTCCTAACAATGTGTGTATCAATGAGTGCAGGGTCCATTTTGCTTTCAACATATGCTAGTGGATGCTCAGACATTTGGCCTTGCCATTCATATGCCCATGTCCCACACTGGAGTACCTGGGTTTGTGTATCAGCTCTGGTTCCTGAATCCACTTTCCCTTTGATGAAGACTCTGGGAGGCAGGTGGTGACTGACTGAAGTCATTGGGCTCCTGCCAGCCACATGGGAGACCTGGATTGAGTTCCCAGCTCCTGGCTCTGACTATAGGCTGTTGGCACACCAATGTGAGGTCTTTGCCACCCTCACTTCTACCTGAGAAGGCTCCTGTCTGGACAAGATTTCAACTGGAACAATGTTGTCGTTGAGTTCAGCCAAGAGGTAGTTCCTTCTGAGCAAGATTGGCAGCTTCTCCTGCTAGCAGCCAGGTTTCTCCTGACGGCTGAAGAGCTTGGAGGGGGCAGCTCTGTAGCTTCTGGGAATCTTGGCTGGTAACTGAAATCCCTGTCACCTTCCAACCTTCATTGTTTTATGTTTTAGCCTCTATCTTCATGTTTGAGAACAGAATCAGTTGGCACTGGATGGCTTTGTTCTAAACGATTCTACTACTCTCCTTGGAACACATTTTCTTTTTAAGCCCAATTCTCTGTGCTGTAATTGTAAAAAAAAATGACATTAGAACTTGTTATTGTTCTTCCATATTTGTTCCAAACAACACATATGTGTGTTTTAGTGTGGTTTTACAATTGAGTCTAAAGAAAAATATTAAATAGGATTGTGTTTGGGGGGAATGATAGCGGAGTGGGGAAGGTTGACTTCCGTCTAATTAATGAAGGAAGGACAGGATAATTGCATTGCTTGGAAGTGATACCATAAATCAGTGGGTTACTAGGTAATATAGGGGAAAATAGTATGTAAAAAAAAAGAATGACGGAACACTGGAAAGACTGCCTGGATGTAAGAGATTATGTCTCTGGCAAGGAGGAATGACGTCATGGGATTTAGTTCTACTTTGGTACAATTCCCTCTGTGTGGTGTTGAAAACAAAAAGATATCCTCATGTGTCTAGCCCTAATGGGCTAGGCATGGAATTTCAGGGAATTATCTTTGGCATCAGGGGAAAAAACAGGATGACGTAGATGTATAACATGCACCTAAGGACTGGCTTCACTGACACCTTTACCATTAAACTTACATGGTAAAACAAAACCCAAAAAACAAAACCTGCCTCCTTGTTTTTGCTGAGCCATATGGACCAGCTGTTGGCTAGGCTTGGAAAGCACTGTGTTCCCACTGCCCTGCACCCTGTGCCCTGCCTGGGATGCCAACTCTGGTGTAGTTAGAGCAGGATGCAGACCAACTGGCTGGTCAACCTTCAAAGTGAAGAATCTACCCCACCCATCCATCCCTAAATAACCCTGCAGGAGGCCTTGTCAAGAACCTTCACTTGGTTTTTCAATAAAGGTCAAGGGCAGAAGAGCTTGCGGCTTTTTCTTTTCCATATCCCAACATGGAAAAAAAAGTCTTAGCTTTGTGTTTCACCAAGTGAGCTGTACCAAGTGAGGAACTGAAATTATATTTACTGTGTAGAGGACATCATCTTTTCTTTTCTTCTCCTAGGAAATACTTTTCACATGATATTTTAAGTAATTCCAAGTTTTTTTTTTAATTGAGTATTCTTATTGAAATCAAATGATAGCTCAGAGAACTGGTTTAGAGCATGAAAATTTTCATTTAAAGGTAATTTTCCTTTAGCTTAGCTATCACTTGCTCATAAGTTTTCTTCAGGATAAGCAGTGGTCAAAACGAGCACTAATGTGTAAAAGCGTGCTTTTAAAATTCCTTTCCTGAAAAATGTTTATTGAATGTTGTGTTAAGCTTCATGCAAGCAGCCAGGACTAGGTGCTAAACAAAATAAACATGATCTCTCATGAAATGCACAATGTAGTGAGGGTGGGACTGTGAAAGAGGGTGGTAAATGTGTCTTTGAGAGCTGGGATACTTGCCTGGAGAAGGGGGCAAGGTGATGAGAGAAACGTGCTCTGTTTAAAGACGTATGTCTCTATTAGTACCATTATATCAATTGACTGACTGACCGAATGACTGATTGAGTAGGGTGATGTGTTAGGAGAGAGAACTTCCATCCAGTGTTTAATCCCCCATGTGCCTGAAATAGGCAGGAACCAGGAACTCCGCCCAGGTCTCCACATGGGTGGCAGGGACCCGGATATACAAGCCATTGTTTGCTGCCTCCCAGCGTGTACGTTAGAAGGAAGCAGAGCTAGGACTTGAACCTGGCAACAAGGGTATCTCAAGAGTGTCCTAATCGTCGTGCCACACATCCACCCAAAGAAAAGTGCTGTTTACGTAGACGAGGACTCTGTGGAAGTCATGATGAGGGACCAGTGCTGGAGCTCAGTGGATAATGTTGTTATCTTATGACGTCAGCATTCCGTTGGGCTGCCCGTTTGAGTCCCAAGCTGATCCACTTCTGACCCAGCATTCTGCTCATGCTCCTGGGAAGACAGCAGAAGATGGCCCAAGTGCTTGGACCCCCGGTACCCACATGGTGATGTGGAGGAGGCTGCTGACTCTTGGCTTTGGCCTGGTTCATCCAGCCCCAGCTGTTGTCATCATTTGGGAGCGTGAACAAGCAGATGGAAAAATTATCTTTGTCTCCTGTGCCTGTAACCTTTTCAAGTAAATAAAATAAAATCTTAAAAAAATAAAGTAATAATTACACAAAGACCATTGAGAGATTGTAATCGGAGAATTAAATCGATGCTAGTTTTGAAAGTAACTAGAGCGAACATGAAACACACACTTGTGTTATGAATATGCTTTGAATCAAGGTAGTTATAAGTGCTCTTACGATGTGCAGGTGTGTTGAAGGTGTGTGTGTTGAAGGTGTGTGTGTGTGTGTGAGAGAGAGAGAGAGAGAGAGAGAGAAGGAGCTGAAGGTTAAGTTCTAGAACATTCCTGGAGCCATTCCTCTGTGCCTTAACACCAAAGGCATGGATAACGTAGAGACCCTTCTGATAAGAGTGGCAGAGAGGACTTTGAGGTTTCTGTTTGGACTATGACCCTGGGATCAAAATTCTTGGACAACATAGGGGCTGTGGAAGACACCCCTACAAGACATCTGCTTGCTTTCAGTGACCCAACAATGCAATTTCATGTGAGATGTTGTGGATGTCCTTGGGCTTTAGGGGACTTTATGGGTTAACCAAGTTGAGTGCCATTTGGGAAACCTCATACGTGGTCAGTTCTGGAGGTCTGTGAGTGAAGTGTCTTCCAGCAATTGAACCCATCACTTTTTGACCCATTGCCCACCCCATGCTTCATTACAGTCCAGCATGGCTGCCAGAGATGCATCCTTACAGCCTCTTTGCAGGAAGCAGCCTGGAGGAAGGGAAAATTAAGAGTGTACTCTTACCTTCTAGTAAGTTTTTTCTTGGCAGTCAACTTCTATTTTGTTGCCCAGACTTTGTGACATGGCTACTTCTGCTTGGAGGGGCCAAGAGAGGGGCCCCTAGAGAAGGATCTTTTTATGCAGGCCACGTAATGCCCAGAGGCTGGACTGAATCCTGTTGTTCAGGAGGCTGGGGGAAATAGCTGTTGGGATTGGGGCACTCTGGAAGGCCCCTTCTTCAATTCCCCAGGGAAAAAGCCTCTGGAGAGAGCTTCAATGAACAGCTTTGATTCCTCTAAGCCTAAGAATCTTTTCCTTCTCTGTGTACGCTTGTCCCTGTGTTGTCATCTATTTCCCTGTTGTGAGTATTTTGCTGTACAAGAGTTACCTTCTTTGATAAGCTCGGAGCTCCTGTGCCCAAGGACTGGAGCTTAGCCTTTTGCTCCTAGTGTGGCCCCTACCGCATCACCTTTAGCTGCAACATTGCTTGGTGAGTCTGGGCCCAGTGGCAGCCACCTGACTGGAGCTTGAATTTGGCAGTGGCAGAGAAAATAGACTCTGTTGCTGGCCTGACAGGAAGCAAAGGGTTTTGTAGGTTTTTTTTAGAGTGATTATAAAAAGTAGTTTATCCACTCGTTGCCTGGAGACAGTCAGTGATTGGACATTTGGATAATGGCTGCTCAGTTGGCCCTTTCACAGGTGATATCAGCTGAAGGAATTACCTGGGCTAGCCAACCTCCCTCAGGTTACACAGGGTAGGGCTCATTGAACTTGGAATTGCTGGCTGCAGAACTGGAGTAAGCACTTCTTCTTCAAATATTCCTCTGCATTTGGCTGTCCTCACCTTTCCCTGCCTCAAAACAAATGCTCAAGCTCCCGTGCCTTCCCTGTTGCAGGAGGCTAGCTTTTCTCCATTTAGAAGGAAGGTTAGACTACTTCCAATTATGGGGTGCTTGAAACAAGATAAGTGCTGAAACACTTTTAGTGTGGTTCTTATTGGATAGGTAGATTAGATGGCATTTTGAAAGTTAGAATCAAAGCCCATGAACACATTGAGCTGTGGCTGAGATTCTTAAACAATTCAGAAATGTGGCCATTAATTATCATGACCAGTGACACCGAGAAATAGCATCCTCTTCACCTTCCCTAGGGTGAGTGAACGAGAGTAGCCTGTGGAATTGAGTGTTGTCATCAACCAACAGATGTGGCTGCTGCCTATTGCTGTTGGAACCTTGCAAGATGTCATAAATAGGAGGAGGGGTCAGAGCCAAGTGGAAGGCCTGATTCATCATGTTTCAAGAGTTGGTGGAATGTGATAACGTGGCTAGTTTGGTGCCAGATACAAAGATAATAGCAGCATGCACTCTTTCAGAGCATGGTGGAAGGCTAGGGCTGGCGTAGGTACTGACGAGTTAATGATATGATATGTGTCACACCCATGCCTGGGACAGTGCTGGCCCATAAGGTGCTTCTTGGCTAAGCACCATTTGCCCCTGTTTCACGCATGGGAATATGGAGCACGGGAGGGTCTATTGATTTGTCTGAGCTACACAGTCAGTGACAGAGCTGGGATTGGAGCCAGAGCTTGGACTGATGACAGCCGTATTCTGCTGTGTCCATCATGACAGGTGCTTCGAGAGGGCACTTCAGAAAGTTCACGGGGAGATAGAATTTAAAAATATGTTTATTTGGATGCCAAAACTTCCATGTGTTTTTTAAAAGATAATATGAATTGTCCATAAGCTTTGAAGATCCTTCTAGACGTGGTTTTTCAATTTTCTGCAGGAAAATCAACTAGCCTTTAAAATTTCATTATCCATAAGTGTTAAAATTAAAAAAAAATTAGTTGAGAGACAGATAAGAGAGTTCCCACCTCCTAATTCATGGCAGCTAGGTCTGGGCCAGGTCGGAGCCTGGAGTCAGAAACTCAAACTGGGTCTCTCACATGAAGACAGAGACTCAAATAGTCAAGCCAAGTTCATAGTGGCAGGAATCTAGAGTTGAGACTTGTAGCTGGCAAACAAACTGGGCACTTCCAGAGTTTTCATTTGGGATCCTTTAGAAATGAAAGAGAGGCTGGTATTGTGGCATAGTGAATTAATTCACCACCTGTCATGTCAGTATCCCATATGGGCGTTGGTTCAAGTCTTAGCTTTCTAATTCCAATCTAGTTCCTCCTTGCTAGTGTGCCTGGAAAAGCAGTGGAAAATGGCCTAAGTCTTTGAACCTCTACCTTTACTTGGGAGACCTGGATGTAAGTTCTGGCTTGGGGCTTACAGCCTGTCCTGTTACAGCCATCTGGGGAGTGAGCCAATGGAACACCTTCTCTACTTCCTTCTCATCCCTCCTCTGTGTACGCTGCTGCTGTGGCTTATCCTCTGGGGAAACAGTACTGTGGGTTGCTAGGAAACAGTTCTAAGCCTTTGTATCCCAAGCACATCGTTTGACATTGGAGCCCTTTCAGTGTTTTTAAGAAAGAAAGTACTGTCAGGAGTGCGGTTAAAGCTCTGACCAAAAGCTGTTATGCGGAAGCAAGAACCATAGCCAACAGGTTGAACTGTCTTTTACTCCCATTATGATCCCATCCTTCTTCCATCTGCTTTCCCTTGACTGGGTCCTGGCTCCTGCTCTGGATTCCAGTAGACCTGGATACTGAGATACAGAGCAAACAGGGTGGTTGGTGAAGGGAAGGAAGGCTCTTGTGACCCCTGTGACTCCTTGCCAGGCATCTGGTATCCTGCTCAGTACATGTGTCTTTTAGGGATCTACTCTCCCCTGCCCCAGTGCAAGGCTCTGTTGTGCCGGATTCAGGAATTTTCATTCCTGTTAAGACTGGCGGGCAGGCTCGACAACACTGCGATCCCATGTGGCTCCTGAGTGCTCCCCAGATGGTGCCTTCCCAGTGGTCCCCCTCTTAGCCTTCATCTGTCCATGTAGCTCCCTTCTCAGAACACTCACCTGGCATGGGCCTGGTCTTTTGAGCAACTACAGCAGGTTCTGCTATCATGTATGTTCCTTTCTTCTTCTTCTTCTTCTTTTTTTTTTTGGATTATTTTGACACGGCTGAGTAGGCACTGGGGTCTCCCTTCATCCTCCCAAGCTCCCTCCCCTCCCTGCCCGTTCCCCACTCCAGTCTTATAATGGATGATTTTTGTGAATTTTCACAAGTCTATCATGCTTCCCCTGAGGTGTCTCCCAGCAATGTAGGAGATTCTCAGCTGTTTTGCTGCGAGTCCATCCCTGCACTGTATGCACTGGGACATACCTCTCTCTGTTTCCAGCTATGGGCATGCTTATTTCTGCTACACTTCTACTATGCATTCCTGTGTGTATAGCGCACCATGGGGAGAAGTCGTGTATGTTTCTGCAATGTGATTGATTGCATAGGCAATTGATAAAGGTGGGAATGATACATTGTTCATGGGAGGGTTTTAGGGGTGCTTTGCTATTTCGCACCACCAAATAGCAGTAGTTGAAAGTAAAACAGGCCAGTAGAGGTGAACACAGCAAACTAGCATGGTGATCACCCCAAAATCTGGTCTCCCCAGATCTTTCTACATTTTCTTCTTCATAGTAGAACTGCTTCAGTGTGGCCTCACACCCTCCCTTGTATTTTCTGCTCACCCCCTCTTTTGTTGGGTAGACTCACACAGAAAACTTCTTTTTTTCATCTGTGTGAACAGTTTTCAGTGTTCTATTGTTTTTGCTGGTGTTCTGATGATAAAGTTGAATGGGGCTTCAGTCTTCTGTCCAATGCTGTCTTTTCCATAAGCCCTGTTGTCTTAGTGTGTGGTTTTGTAGAACACCAAGGTTTGGGAGGTTTGTCTTGGTTGGAGACATTATTGGCAGTTTGTAGTGATGTGAATGTTGTTTTCTTTGAGAAATACATGGATGTTAGTATTTTTTTGTGGGCAATATTACTTACATGCTCCTGCACACAGATGTATAAAACAATACCAGCAGTTTCTTGATGCAGGGGTCTGGGACCTTCATTCACGCAGAGTGTTTTTAGGGACTTGTCATTTTCTGCTGTGTGTTTACAGACTTTGGTTGACATTCCCAGGAGAAACTTGTAGTATTTTTGGAGCAGGTGGTGAAATATTGCCTTTCCCCCTGGGACTTTTTTTTGAGTTTTGCGCTTAAAACAGCATTCTTCTCTCCAAGAGAACCCCAAGGAGTTATTTCTTGTGAGTGAGAAGTTCCTGGAAGGTGAGTTGGAAATGATGCTGGGACTTCAGAGTGGCATTTTGTTTGGAAGACCTTGTCCCTCAGGCATGTGTTCTCACAGCTGATGCATCGGGGTCTCTCAGCACCGGTCTTGGGGTGTTAGCCAATTGTGTCAGCATTCAGTGTATATTAAGGAGTGTATTTTGGGGACAGAAGTATATGAGATGAGCATGTCCCTTGCCCTGATGAGGTTTTTATTTTGCCTGGAAAGACAGACCCAGAATGCAGAGGTCTGATGCTGGCTGCAAGCAGGTTGCATGGAATGCAAGGGCTCAGGGTTTTCTTGGGTCTTAGGAATCGTGGGGAAGCCTCCTCCAGGAAGTACTGTTTAGACTGAGACCCGAAGGAGGAGAAAGGGTTGGGTATTCACAGCTGGGCAGGAAGTCACATTCTCGGTGGAGGCTCCAGGGTGCATAGACTTCAGGGGAGAGCTAAGGGAGATGAGGAAGGCAGGAGTGCTGGGAGTCAGCCTGAAGAGGTGTGGGTGAAGTGAGCACAAGCAACGGTGAGGCTGTTCATCCTTATGCAGAAGGCGGGGAGCCTCGTGGACAGCATGGAATATATCTGCTCCAAATTCCCTGCGACGTCCACAGCTCAGGAGAAACAAAATTCAATCACAGATAACATTGGTGGGGGCTTATGTTATAGAAGGCCCTGTTGTCAGTCATTCTTTGGGTTAAACACAAACTGTCATTAATCCCATGATGCATAGTACAGTGGCCAAAGGTCACATAAACAGATGGCAGAGCTGATCTACTGATTGATGCAGTCAGACACCCTTCCCTGTATGATGGGGTACACCAGGGGCTTCCCATAGGGGTGTCCTGGAAGGCTATTGATAATGAGGAATGATATTGAAGAGTTGTGCTTGGAAGACAAGTTAGGGAAGTTGGAGGCCAGTGTTGGCTTAACACATGATCGTAATATTTTAAAATTACCTCTGAATTAATTCTAACCTGGTATGCTCCTTGACATTACTGTCACCACGGTGGCAGAGAGGTTTCTTGAGCCTCATTTTTGAACATACATAGGCACTTTGATACTTATGTGGCATGATGAACCCTGGCATTGCTCTGACGTGATAGAGTACATTTAACTTCCAGCAATAGCTGCGAGTTGCAAGATCTATTTACACATTTATTTACCATTGATATGATTTTACAAGTGGTATATTTATTGAATAATTTTCTCATTCAAACTTGGTGTGTGTTTTAGTTATGTTCTAAGGGTGGCAAGTCATAGCAATCCAACTCAAATTGGCTTTAGGTAAATACCTGGTTTGTTGGCTCGCAAATGGCCTGGTGATAGATCCATCCCTGAGACAGCATGAATTCAGCAGCTCAGTGATAGCTGTAAGGAACCAGATGCTTTTGGCCTTACCGCAGTGCTGTGCACAGTATGGGGTTGTGTTCCGGCTTTCTAGCTCCAGGCTTTGTCACTGAGTACTGCCTGGGAAAAAGCAACGCTGGCTGTCATACTTGCTTCACATCCTCTGAGCCAAGAAAGAGGAACCTCATTGGTGATGGCCAGGGCCATAGGTGGGTTGATTAGCTTAACTAGTCAGATTCCAACCTGGTCCATCTCTACTGAAGATCCTGGTTGTTACCCAACAGGAAAGTAGTCAATTCTCTTAAGTAAAGTCTGGCTATTTCCAGCAGAAGAACTTGGGGAGTGGATGTCCCCAGCAATTATTCTGAACATTTTCATTAAAATGTGGTGATTGATAAGAACACATACATGGATAGTAAAGAAAGGAAGGAAATAATGAAAATGAATTCAGAAGAGTGGCTACTTCTTGAAATGAGCGTAAAATTATAATCTGAGAGTGGTTCAGAAATCACAGATTGTTTTATTCCTATAATTTTATTCTATTCCTATTTTTATAAGACTAGAAAAGTGCCATTTTTAGAGCTATTGTTGCATATCACATGCTCAATCTACCACATCTCATTGGTTCTATTTATTAGGTATAGCAATAAGATCGAATGAGCTGGACTAATATTTGAACTGTTGCTAAAAAATTAAAAATAAGAAAGATCTATTATGGGTACTTCAACTCTCCTTTTTCCCAGTATATGAGAAGACTTAAAAAAATTTATGCAAGATGAGCATTGCAAATCGACTGTGCATGAATTTCAAAAGCTTTTTGGTTTTTTGCAACAATATAATCCTTTTAATTGCAATTCTCCACAAACTTTGAGTTGCCCTTTACACTGAATTCTAGAGCAGAAACTTTAAGAAATGTTAGAAATGAAAGTATCAGCATTCAAATAGCTTCTTCCATATCATGTTTCCCAGGTAAGGTGGGGGTGGACTCGTTAGTTGCTGGAGCCTGAGAAAAGCAAACCCGGGACCCAGAGAATGTGTTGCTGTGTGCCTGAGCCCTCTCCAGGCATGTAGGCCTGTCTAAAAGTGGACACAGCGGCTGTTATCTGCTGATCCTCTGCCTTGGGTGACCCAGATTGGCACAGCACAGCTGGGCCCTATGCAGGGCAAGTACGGGAAAGAGGAGTGTAAAAATAAAAACTGGTTGGGCAGCTTAGGTGGAGCCAGGCTACTTGAAAGTTCCCTGGTTATGGCTGTGTCTGTTCCCGCCTGGATTGTTAGCTTATTGTAAGGACAGGGATGATTAGAACACCCAATTTCTGTCTTTTTATTTTTATTTTTATCTTTTTAAAAAGATTTGGTGATGTAGTTTCTTAGCACAGGAAAATAAAGCTGAGAGTGCTCTTCTTTATAGGTAGGAAATCTGTTTCTGAAGGTTAGAACCGTTTGCCCTTGATGTGGGGTTTCTTATTTATCCGATTATCCCACATTCAAGTACATGATAAGCATTTTCCCAGAAGCATCTTTTTTATGGAGTTATCCTGAAATAAAACCTTCATTTTTGTGAACAGAATGGATGAAACCTGTCACTATAGATTTTTTTTTTTTTTTTTTTTGTGAAGTAAAATCTAAACTGTATAATAGTTTTTAGGTATGGGGCAACATTATCCACTTAAAATTGCTTTTTAATCTCTCATATTCTTTGGCATTTTGGCATCTATATTTTTGAGACGGGACTTTGCTAATATTTGAAACACCTAATATTGGCATTTTGAGAATTTTGCTTTTGGCATTTGACCAAGAGATCTTTTTTTGTTAATGCAAAAGCGGATTCTGTGTCACATTTCCTTGTTACTGATAGCTTTGAACTACATGGAGTTTTTTCTCTCCCAAATGCTTTGTGGCTTTTAGTGTAATCATCTCTCTGTGATCTGTAGACCGAAAATTAATTCCCCAAATGGCTTTTGTCTTGCAAGACCAATTAAAAAGAATGTTAAGTATTTATATTTAAAATATATGGGAAACATAATGCTATTTTTAAAAGGTAAAGTGATCTTAAAATACCTTCACAAGGGTACATTTCTGGCAAAAAAAAAAATTCTGCAATGCAAATATTACCTAACTAGCTTGGAACAAGAATTCTAAGGATTTTCTTAGAGTTTTATGCATGAGCTTGTTCACTTATAAAAATCCGAATCTATTAAGAGAATAATACTAGTGATAGTTTTTTTTTTCCCAGTGATTAAAATATTCTGTGGTTTAGTGGTAAGGGTCATCCCTTTATTTATAGTGCTTACTGAAAGTACTACAAAATATTTCAGTAATTCTCTATCTTTAAAAATTGTGTTTGTATGTTTAAAAGACAAAGAGGTAGAGGGGAAAGAGGAGGACAAATGCCCAGAATCCCGTAACAGCCTAGTTTTGGGCCAAAGCTTGGGGGTATAATCCAGGTCTCCCACAGGGGTGGCAATTACCCAGCTTCTTGAGCCATCACCACTGCTGTCTCTCAGACTCTGCTTAGCAGAAAGCTGGAATCAGGAGCCAGGGTTTCGAATCTTTCAGCCCAAGGGCTCAGATGTGGCATATAAACATCTAGATTGGTGTCTTAACCCACCCCTGAATTAGACACTTTTGAAGGATGAATTTGGTGATTTATAAAATCTATCTGAACAACAAAAATGTGCCAATAGCTTTTCATGTTCTAAGCACTAGTCTCAGATCTCAAGATGCGTAAACACACATGAGATCCAGACTTCTGGGTGTATATTATATCTCTCTTGGTCCAATGATGCGGTATCATAAGCCATTTTAAAACATAGCAGCAGATGGCAATGTGCGTGGTATATTTTATTTTCGTTCATTGGTCGAAGATCAGCTACAGTGATTCCACTTAAAGCTCCAGGTTGGTTGTACTTGACTTAAGATTATAGGTTGTGTTCAAATTTGCTTCTTGTTGTCTTTGGATCAGAAGCTACTTGGGGGTGTTTGCTTTATGACAGGTGCACTAGAACCATGCAACGAATAGATTTAAAGTCCCCACTTGCACTGTATCTTCTCACATGCCACTATTAAAGCAAGTAATGTGGCCAATTCCACAGCCAGTGGGACAGGGAAGGACATTCTGCTTACAGGGAGAGGGGAGGGAATGGCTGTTTTTCCAGTACTCAAGTCAGGTGTCAGGGAATCAGTATGCTCAGGGTTCCTTGGGACTGCAAAAGAAGATGTGAACACTCCTCTTGATGGAGATTGGAGTCTTTGAGGAGATCGGTGTTGGGTTCCTTGGACTGAGTCTTTTAAAATGAGCAGGTGAATGGGGAAGGTAAGCTTGAGAAGAGGTGAGGAAGGGTAGCCAAGGTGGGGAAATGTCTTCTAGACCACGGCAGGGTTTGGGCACAGGTGTGGAGGTCCCTTTGGGAGATGGCAGAAGTGGAGTGTAGCATTTGGAGAGGGCAGCAGGGAGAAGATGGGCTGGGTCCCATCAGTGAAAGACTGATGTGCCAGGCCTGACAGTTTGGGGTAGAGAATGAAAGGGCTGAATTCTGGAGGCAGACAGCCTGTGTTTCAGAGTTGAACTGCCTGTTGGGAATGCCGTGATCATGAACACGTGCTCAGCCTCTCTGTGCTGTACTTCATCATCTGTTATTTTCAGCACCTACCTTATCATTGTATTTTAGCATTAAATAAGTTAACGCACTTATGTAAGTGTTTCACACATAATTAGTTGCTCAATAGGTGTAACCACTGTTAGTATTTATTAAGAGAGTTGAATTTTACCTCTAAGCTTTGGAGTATAACTGACATGATTATATGACTTTGGGGGAAGATGACCTTGGTAGGAATGGAGGAAATGATGTGGCCAGGATTGAAGCGTGGAGGCTGCAGGCTTGCTACCCTGATGCAGATGGGGCAATGATGGCAACGCCAGTGGGGAGGAGTGTGGCAGACATTGAAGAGGTGATATCGCTGCAATTTTAGTGAGTGAAGGGATGCAGGAGGTGAGAGAATTTCCCTCTTCCCCCTCCAAGGGGAAGCAGGTCCCAGATTGTTGGTATGGGTAATTGATTCTTGATGGGGAGCATAGCAAGATGAGCATTGTGAGGAAGATAGGAGGAGTTCAGGTTTGGATGCCATCTGAGGAGCCTGGTACATCTTTAGCAGGGCTTCAGCAGCTGGACCCTGGGGCTCTGGGCATTAGCACAGTGGACCATGGGGATTGACTGTAGTGGCTGTGATGGCATAAGGCTTGGTGACAGGTGTGGAAGCTGAGTGAGGGAGTGTGGATTACCTCCTGGTACTTGAGAGTGGAAAAGGAAGATGACATAAGGAACAGCAAGAGAGGAGCATGGAATTGCAGCAAGGTTTCTTTTGCTCTCGGTTTAAGGGTGGGGGAGACCTGCCCCATCCAGAAGGCTCCATAAAAGGAGCTGAGAGGGAGGCATGGATTATTCAACAGTTAAAGGGAATGATGGATAAGACGGGTTCTTTAGATACACAGGGAGGGAACTGAGAGTAGGTATAAAGAGAAGACCATTCTGCTATTTGTCAGGAAAACTGTGAAATAAATTATAGTGGTGCAGTAGTTAACTTGCTGATTATGCTAACACATAGCTGCTGAAAACAACCAATAGTTATGCTTTCATGGTGTGTGTGTATGTGTGTGCATCATCAGCTGGGGACTGGTTCTCTAGGCAGTCCTGCCTCCAGTTCTCCTGTGGGTGTAGATCAGGATGCTCTGGGGCTCAGGTGTCTGCCAGCATGGCTGGGCAGAAGTATCTGCCTCCAGGAGGACTTGCTTGGGGAAGTTCTCCAGGAGGTTTTTTGCTTCCTGGCCTGTCAGCTTCCCTGATGGATGCTCCTGGGTCCTTATTGCATGGCAGCAGGTCTCCTCCTGCCCCCCCCCCCCACCTGGAACAGGGATGCGAGAGAGTGAGGCACAAGGCAGGAAGCCCAGGAAGCCACAGCCTCAGCCTTGCGTATCTCCATCTTCTCTACAGAGGCTGGTTCTTCCCTGTAGAAGTGAGTCACCTGGTACAGCCCTCACCCTCAGCAGGAGTCTCAAAGGGTTGGTGGACGTTTTTTAAGAAACCACCCCCAAGTGGCCCTGGAATCATCAGTTAACATTTAGTTGTAGCTGCTTGCAATCCTGTTTCATTATATAAAGCATCTATGTCACCTCTTCTGGTACACCGTCAACTTGTCCTACTTCAGTCTGTTTTGGGAAGTGGTGAGTATAAGGTGTTTTTCCTTGGATTTATTTTCCAAAATAGATCTAGTCCTTTACATTATAAAATGGTAAATAGCAAGCAATGTAGGGAAGCAAGAGCCTCCACTCTGGAATCTCTCCCGATGTAGGTCATCAGTGATGATGTGTTGTTTCCTTATTTCTTTTCAAAGATATATTTATTTACTGAGAATCCAGGGTAACAGAGGGAAAGAGAAGAGGAGAGCATCAGAGGAGAGGAGGAGGTGAGGGAGCATGAGAGACTGCAACAGCGAGAATTGGGCTAGGGCAAAGCTAGGAACCTTGAACTTCAATCATGTTTCCCACATGAGTGACAAGGGCCCAAGCACTTGGTCAGCCACTGTTGCTTTCCTAGGCCCATTAGTAGGGAGCTGGATCAGAGGCAGAAAAACTGGGGTTTGAACCATCCGTTCTTTGCTCATATGGAATACTGGTGTCACAGGTGGCAGTTTAACCTACTGCATCACAACTCTGACCCCACAGAATTTGCTGTTTCAACCTAACCTCCTTTACTCAAAAATGGGCTTAGTTCTGGAAGCTTTTTGTACAAGGAAAATCTTAGAGATTTTAGCTTTTCTCATGTTTTAATTATTTCTGAAAGGCATCCACTATCAGGCCTCCCTGGTGATAGGGAGCTCCCGCTCAGCAGTTCTCCACCCTGGGCTGCACATTCGAGCTGTTCAGGACTTTTGTTTGAAAACGATCTGGAGCGGAGCCTGGGCTTGGTTGTTTTCTAACCACTTCCCCCAAGTGGTTCCAATATGCAGCAAGGGTGGGGAACCAGCAGATGACAAAACAAGTGAGCAACTTACCCATGGTGAGATTGGCAGATGGGAGATTCCAAACTCATTTTAGTTATTTTATTTCTGTGGGAGTGTGCAGAGAGATGTGCATCCAGGGAATAGAGTTACTTTTGTTTGCCAACAAAAATCATTTCTAGTTCCTACAATGGAATAACATACTCAGTATTTCACAGTGTATAGTTAAAAATAATGTGAAATTCCAGATATCTGAGAAAATGTTATGGCAGGTTCTTTAGGAGAATCTTTCTGTTTATCAAACCACGGGATGTGACTTTATGGTAATGGCAATGACTGTCCTTTCCCATGATTAAATTCATATGTTCGTTGATTCATTAATGAATACCTACAAAATGCCATGTAGATAGAATGAATGCCTATGGCACTGAATGTCCACGGAAAAGCATCAATCACATTAAAAAAGATTTATTTATAATTGAATGGTAGGTTTTACAGAGATGGAATGATGGACAATAATAGAAGTCTTCTATGTGCTGGTTCACTCTCCAAATGGTTCCAGTGGCCAGAGCTGAGCTGATCTGAAGCTGGGAGCCAGGAGCTTCTTTGTGGGTCTCCCACATGGGGGCAAGGGCCCACAGAATTGGGCCATCTTCTGCTGATTTTTCAGGTCAGAAGCAGAGAGCTGGATCAGAAATGGAACAGCAAGGACTCCAACCAATGCCCCTATGGGATGCTGGCCTTGTAGGTGGAGGATTAGCCTGTTATGTCACCGTAACAGCTCCCTAGTAACGGTATTCTTAAACTACATCTTAATATAGTTTATGACACCCATTTTCTTCCCAAATAGGGAAGCGAAGTAGGCACACAAGTATTAGAAGAAAAAGTAAAAAATAATAATTTAGTAATTATTAAATGTAACAACCTGATAATTGAGGGACATAGCACCAACCAATCAAGATAAATTCAGTTACAATAACATCAGCCATAGACAGTTAGTTCAGTGAATACTGGCTAGACTGTCCAAAACAGAATATTTTAAATCTGCCAAGAGAAAGGTAAACCAGAGGGAATGGAGAGAAGGGAGGACTTTCTGAATTCCAAATTCATCTCTTTGCTTCAGTGAGGGAATAGAATTAGAACAGCTGATTGTTTTATGCTTCGTCCCATCCTGCATACCCTTTACCAAGTGACTGAAGTTTTTCTCCCTCGCAAGGTTGGGTCTATTTCTTTATCTGTGGAATTGGTAGGTAGGATGTAGCAGAAGTGAGGATGTGCCAGTTGCAAGCGTAGGTTGTAGATGCCTTGGTCTTCATCCTTGGCTATCCCCTGACAATGTGGCTGTGAGAACCTGCTGGAGTCAAGGGACCATGGACAGAACCATGTTGCTCCAGCTGTCCCAGAGAAGGCCACTGTAGATCAGCTGACAGTCAGCCCACATCTACAGCTGAGTAATACCATTAATATTGGGTGTTGGATAATGCTTTGTGCTAGGGGACTGTTTTGCGTCATCCCTTGCCTCTGCTCAGTTGAAGCTGAATCACTCAGTGTTCTTCAGTAGTGACAGCCAAAAGTGTCTCTAGAATAGGCCTTGTCAAATGTTCCCTGGGATAGGGAATAACTGCACTTGCTGAAGAATTACTGTATATATTTACTGACTTAGAAGTATTTGCCTGAGATCAGTAGTACTACCTAGCTGCTGACCCTAGATACCTAATTGTCAGTGAGGTTTATTTGTTAAGTAGCATGATCGTAGAATGGGTAGCTAATACAATGGCTAAATCACAGAAACACAAAAATGGGAGATGCTGGGTAGGTGTTTATCATGGCAGTGAAGATGCTATTTGGAATATCTCATATCAGAATGCCTGGCACTTTGCGTCCTTGTCCTGCTCCCAGTTTTGACTTCATGCTCATGCCGCTTGTTATGGCTCAAGTAACTGGCTCCCTGCCACCCATGTGGGGGATCCAGATTGAGTTCTGGGCTAGTGGCTTTGGTTTGGCCCCATCCTTGCACTTGGAGGGCATTTGAACAGTAAGTCAGCAGATGGGAATCTTCTCTCTCTCTCCCTCTCTCTGTCTTGCAAACAAATAAAATTATTTTACAATTGGGGGTGTACTTGGACAGTAACAAACAATGTTGTGAACCCAGCATGCAGAGTGGATTTGTAGGAAGAATCTGTTTTAGTGTGAGGTAAAGACAAGGCAGAAAGACCAAGCTTGGGTGGTACTGGTGAGGTTCTCATACCATTCTTAATTTCACATGGGCACACAGGAGTTTGTGTGTGGGGGGTACTTTAAAAATTCTGTGGAAGAACTTTATTAAAAAGCTTTTGAAACTAATAGTTTTCTAAAATTAATTTGTACTGCCTGTAAACTTCTTAAAGACCCTTTATATATGTGGATTTTGGCTTTGGTACCACTTGGACATCCTTTAATTCAACTTTCCATGTGGTTTTTTTTGAAGTACCCAGGTATTTAATTAGAGCAGAGAGAATAGGGTTATCAGTCTGTATTAGAGACTGCAGTAGGGTGAGGGGAAGGAGAGGCAGATGGAGGGTTCTTCAGCAGTTCCATTGATTCATGCAGAGACCTGGATTTGGAGAATTATTGTAGTTTTGAAAATGGAGAGATGGCTGCCAGGCACAGGAGACTGGGTTACAATACAGGTGAATGTAAGATTGGTTCAGTTTGGGGGTCCATACATTGCTGGTTTGTACATTTGATTCCCTCTGTGTAAGATATCTCAATATTTAATATTTAGGTTTCAGGGAAGTCTTTCTGGTAAACTCCATGCCTCCTAGAGCTCCAGGCTGTTACTGCTTTAGTATTTTCTGGTTATGATACTGTTGATATATATATTTTTTAACCATTGAACTTTCCATCTCACATTTTAACTATAGAGCTATAAATCTGTCTCTTCCTTGTTGTCAGCTGCCATTTCTCTCATCAGGTACCTGCTCTGTGGTTGATGTTATGATAGGAACTTGGGATATGACTGTGAGTTTAAGGCGTAGTTCCTGCTTTATTGAAACTTAGGCTATCATGGGGTGTACCTGATATGCTTGTTGCCATGTGGGAAGTGATAAAGGGTATGAGAACATACATGATGGACAGTGTGGAATGGGAGGGTGCCAATGAAGAAGGAAGTACCTTCCTGTTGGAGGAAGGACATGGGAAAGATATATAATATATATATGTTTGTAAGATATGATAATAGGAGAGAGCAACATGATGGCACAGCATTCTTTGACCTGTGGTATTGACATCCCATATGGATGCTGGTTTGTATCCCAGCTTCTCCACTTCCCATCCAGCTCCCTGCTTGTGGCCTGGGAAAGCAGTTGAGGATGGCTCTAACCCTGGGGAATCTGCACTCACGTGTGAGACCCAGAAGAAGCTCCTGGCTCCTGGCTTTGGATCATCTCAGCTCCAGCCATTATAGTCACTTGAGGAGTGAACCAGTGGATGAAAGATCTTTCTCTGTCTCTCCTCTCTATAAATCTACCTTTATAATAAAAATAAATAAGTCTTAAAAGAAGATAGGATGTGGAAGGAGTTTAAGCAAGGGAACTGTCAATGTCATGGCCTTGAGTTAAGAGAAAACGTAGCACATTTGAGGAAAAGAGGAAGATTTTACATGGGTTGGTCGTGAAGGGCCACAGGTTCTGTAATCAAAGGTATACTGACAAGTTACTGATTTTCAATCCTAGTCATATACCGAAACCACTTTAAGTAGCTTTAGTAACACAGGTCCTGGGTCCCACTCCAAGCCTGTTAAGTCACCATGATGAGAGTGTGTGGCCCAGATATAGAGATTATCTGTTAATTGATCCACTTATGTATTGATTGACTTATCTTCTTGTGTATGTCTGGGTGACTTTGGTGTCTCCTCAGGGTTGAGAACCACAGAGTTACAATGGAGAGGAGAAGGAAAAGATAAGAGGCAGAGAAACTTGAGACAACACGATCCTGGTGGGTGATAATGGCAGTTCAAACTGAACTGGTTACAGCGGGATGGAATTTAATGTGGATTAAATGTTGGGGATAGAGGCATGCCATCCAAAGATGGCTACCATGTTTCTGACATAGTCTGTGTCAGTGATCTGGGAGATGTTGGAAGAGATTTTCATAAGAAAGGTGAGGCATTTAGTTTTAGATGAGTTAGAGATGAATGTGGAATTATCCGTTAGGTTACTGGAATCTGGAGGGCAGGGGTAGTACCTAGCCTGAAGATAGACAATTGTATATCATCAAAATAATGTCTAGTACTTGAGCTGATGGCAGCCGGTAAAATTTGGAGCAAGAAATAAGTAAAAGGTAAAATGAGAGCCACAAGGCACTACAACATTTATGTGATATGTGGAACAGGAATTTGGAGAGAACTCAGAGAAGTTTGACCTGTGTTCATTTTAGCAGGACTCTTAGATGTTACATATGGGTGATGACTAAGAATATAAGAAGCTAAGTCTAGAGAGGTAAACACAATTGTCACATACCACCAAGGAGGCTATACGGAATTCATATGGGTGGCATTAGAGTTGGCCGCAAAACTGCATTAGAGATGGAAACTGGAGCCACTGAGTGGAGTGTGGGGCAGAAGACAGGCTTCTGGGGGCTGAGCAGTGAGCACAAAGTGACAGTGTAGCCCGGGGGCATCCTTCCTATTCTGCTTTCTTGGACATCATGGCATCCAAAGCTACCCAGTAGACTTTTAAGTAAGCAAAGAGAAGTCAGGAAAGGGTTAAAGCACAGCAAAATTTTTAGCTTGGCTGACTGGGCATTGGGTAATGACAGTTGGCTAAGATTTCAAGCAAAGCAGAAAGAAGAGGCTTTGGTTTTCTTTCTGTAGATGTGCAAGTAGCAAGGTAGTAAGTAGCAAGCCCCTGTGGATACATTGGGTTTGATGTTCTTTTTTTTTTTTTTAACCTTTTCTGTTAGCATTTTACTGTCTTCAAAGTCCATCCTAAATACTACCAGGGATTACTTGAATTGAATCAAAGCTAATTTCCTGTCTACTTTGCATCTTTGAAAATGTGATAGAACTTCTTAAAAAAAGAGAGAGCAAGAAATATAGGAATTTAAGAAGCAAAGCGTAAAAACCCAATTTCTTGGCATAGATGTGTTAGAATGTGGTGGGCTGGGAGGGGAAACATGTGCTCTTTGGATGAGAAGTTGGCTTGTGTCTGCCTCTGTTGTGGTATTTTCATATTGTATATGCAGAGTTTGCAATGTGTTTAACTTTGCTTTGTTCTTTTGAAATTGTAAAGACTCAGTGGTACTCTGAACCAGCAGATAACTGGCTAGGTTCCACTTGGGCAAGTTTTTGTTTCCTTAATGAATGCACTTCCTTCATCTGTTAGTGATAAGCAGGCAAGTGAGGAATTCTTATCTGCATATATGGATTGAACATCTGTTTCTATTCTACTGTATTTCAGTTTAGAATTCTTTGCTAAGAAATTAATGTGAACAAGTGAGCTTCTTCTTATGTCAAGCCATTTTGGATTAAGAGTATTTGTTATCTGAGAACCTTATAGGAATTAAATTGGACAATTCAGTTTTTTTTTCTGATATTTTAATGATGTATAATCACTGTTGTGGATTTCCCAAAATGTCTGAGAGTTTTTTAGAATGTAATTTTGTACGTAAGGACTATTGGAAGGATGTCAAGTTTTTCCTATGGGTGTTCAGATTTGTCTGAGCTGTAACACATTTTCTTCTGTGTATTAAAAGTGTTCTGGAAAGAAAAGCAAAGAAAATCACCGTGGGAACTTAGTAAAGTGCTCTTTTTGTGTTCTGAAGGAAAATTCTAAAACTTGGTGAGGAAGTATAAAAGATCAATGCAAATATAAAAGTCTAAAACTATAAAAGATCTGGCTTCTAGGAAGTAGGCTAAAATACTTTGGTACCCTGTGTGGATGAATATGATTTAGGACTACATTGGACTTTTTCCTTATAGGCTAGAACTATGAAAAAGATGGCTTATATGTTGGCTTTTCCAAAGCAGATCTGCTAAATAGTGTATTGAAGTTTTCTTTGTAAGGTAAGCTTTTTGGAGCTACTTGCGAGTAGCAGAGCCAAGTGTGAAAGGGACAGTGGCAGGAATTGGTGGAAGAAGTTAGGTAAGATGTCGTCACACAGTTTTTGGTACCGTCAGCACCAAAATAATGTTATTAAAATAATTATGAGATCAGGGATGAATGTTGAAAAGAAATAATATGTAGTCAATGGGTTTTATGAAATGTCGAAAAAGAAATAATACATGGTCAATGGGTTAGTAATGCCAAAAAGTAGAGTGAAGCCAAAAATAATTTTTTAGAGAGATGGGTGAGCAAGCTTGATGGCAGTGTGTCATCCTGGTTAGCCATCTAGAATTCAGCCTCTGACTCCAACAGGCTACTATACTGGAGCCTCTGTGCCTTCCTGGGAGAAGCACCAATGACCTTCAGGAATGTCAGTATGTAAGTTTGATGGAGAGGGGAGGGAGTACTTGACATAAAGCTCAACTGAAAGGTTGGAAACCCAGTTATTCGTGAGTAGCTTGGGGAGGTTACTTAGCTTATGCAAATTGAAATTCCATATTTCTGACATGGTTATGATAGCAGTACCTATCTCATCAGGTTGTTTGGGGGAATAGTTGCATTATATGTATACATATGAAACAGTAAATATTTCAACACAGTGAACACCAGTTATTAGATCTTAATTATTCATGAATCTATAGGGAATGTGTCTTGGGGTATGATTTTTCTGAATTGGAAATGTTTACAGAATGGCCAATAATTACTTTTCACTGTGGTTACATAGTTGTTTTTTGATGAGTCAAAATGGGATAAAAATGCAAGAGGAGGAATGTATTGAAACTCAATTTTCAATCACTTGGCATTGTGTGAGATTCTGGGAAATCACTGGTGCATAGACCTTTCTGGCTTTAGTGTTTAGTGAGAAAGGGGATGCTTCTGTCAGTTCCTGAATGAGTTTCTGAAGTTTGTCAAATTTCAGGTGACAATTTTTCTGTTATTACAATTTAAGAGAAGTTGTTGATAAGTCTTTATGTTTACCTTTTAAGCTTACATAGACATTGTAGCTGTAGGCATGGTGCTACCCTATAAATTCTGGTCTGTAGGAGACTTTTGCATTTTATAGGTTCTTGAAATTCTGGAGAGGGGATGAAGAATTGATATCAGAGGCACAGAAATAATAAAACAGGATATGACTTCTGAGATCTTCTGAGATATAAATTGTTATCCATGACAATAATTAAATAAATCCTCATATATGCTGTATTTGGAAAGGCATTTATTCTCATTTGTCTTCTTACAAATATGCAAATACAGAAAAAGAAAATGTAATTGAAACAAAGAACAAAAACGTTCAGCCTTTTTTACATGTCCATCTACTTTTAGGTATGCATACATATACTCGATTAAAAAGGGCTCCTAAGCTCATATGATTTCTATTTCAAAACACTTTACAAACACATTTCCTTTACAATGAGTATGTATCTATGAGAGCAGAACCATTCACTAAAAAAGATATTTTAAATCAGCATTTACTCATTATTCTATTATCAAAATGTAGCCTTTTCCCAAAGACACATGTTCTTAAATAGCAGGACCAGATACTTGGCAGCCATGCTTAGTAATGAGGTTCCTTCAAATTAAAGGGCTATTTATTTTAATAGAGCAGGAAAAGCAGCTGCCTTCTGCATATGTGTCTCAGGGAGGCCAGTCTCATTCAGTGTTCAGTGACAAATCCACACTAGTTTTGTGGAAGAGGCACCAGAGCTCAGTGAGGACATGAAAGGGATGAAGAAAAGAAAGGCAGGTAATTACCCTGGCATTCTACCCTGGACAACTATTTCACAACGTTATTAAAACATTTCTGCTTTTGTGGCTTTGTTGTTGTTGTTGATGTCCTTCTGTGCTGTCAGGTTGGTTGCATACATTTTTGTTTTTCCATTTTTATTTTGAAGGGTAGAGAGACACAGAGACAGAGATAGGAGACATACAGCAAGATATCTTCTATTCACTCCTCAAGTGCTTGTAAAGCCAGGGCTGAGCCATGCTGAAGCCAGGACTTGGCAAACAATCCAGGCAAGAACACTAGTACTTGAACCTGTTATTGCTGCCTCCCGGAGTGGGTATCAGCAGAAACTAGGATTAAAAGTGGAGTTGGGACTCATGCTGATATTAAACACAGGCATCCTATGAGCCATCTTAAACCCTCTGTTAACCTGACTACTCCCCTACTGGAACCCCGCTATTTCACCACTTTGGCAGTGGTTCAAATGATGTTAGTTTGTTGTTAAGTACACTTAGTAAATGGCAGTAACTTAAGTAACCTGACAGTTCTACTCCTAGAAGTCTATCTAAGAGAACTGAAAACACACTTATGCAGGAGTGTTCATAGCAGCAGTAGTCGTAGAACCAATAAATGGAAATCACCCAGAAGTTTGTGAACTAGAGAAAGGATAACAGGTGATATGTTTGTGCAAATTGAAGTTGTACCACTTAGCAAAATAAAGGAGCAAGCCTCTGATGTTATAATATAGACAAACCTCAAGAGCATATTGTATGAAAGAAGCCATATGTGAAAGACTGTTCTGTATTATCTTATTTATGAGGCGTGTCCAGAAAAGATAGGTCTAGAGAGGTAGTGAAGATATTGGTGGTTTGGGCTTAAGATGGGTGTGTAGGTTACTTGGCTATGGACATGGGGATTCTTTTTTGGAGTGAAAGAAATTGTGTGAGACATTTTTGCAGTGATGACTGCACAATTCTACAAATGAAAAAAATTAATTGGACATTTACCATGTATAATTGAATTTTATAGGGTGTGCCATAAAGCTGCTTTTTCAAAAATGCTATTTATATGAGATGCAGAGAGAGTTCACGTGAGAGAGCATTCTCATCCAGTGATTCACTTTCAAATACTCTGCCGTGACTGGAGTCATGTCAGTTTGGAACTCAATCCAGGTCTCCCACATGGGTAGCTTAGTGACTTCAACCATCACTACTGCTTCCCAGGGACCATGTTAGTGGGAAACTGGAGTCATGAGTGAGAACTGGAAATTGAACCCAGGTGTTCTGATAGAGGATGTAGGTATCTTAACTACTAAATCAAACCCATGTAAAGGTTTTATTTATTTCTGGGATAGGTAGTATCTGTTCATCACGTGCTGCAAAGGAAACTGGTAAGTCTATATTACTTTTAGCTTTGAGCTCAGAGGAAGTGAAGGTATAGCTTTCTATGTCTCACACTGGGGTTCTTCACCAATTGCCTTCACCTGCCATCTAGCTTGGATCCCAACAAAATCAAAACTCTGTACCCCAGGTGCACTGCTCATGCATCAGGCCACATCCACCCTAGTTACTCAAGGTCATCCTGCTGAATGTCTCTATAAATGGCTGGTGAAGACATTGCCAAGGCAACCAGTAACTGCTAGGGCCTGAGGAGTGCAGGGAAGCTGACCATTTAGAACAGAGGTCCAGATTCAAGTGCTTCTGCTCTGATCACCAAAGTCCCCAAGGAATCATCAAGACAGAAAAACAGAAAATAAAGAAATTAAACTCTTTGAAAATAGTAGTCTTGATGAGACTGCCAACATTGCCTGACAGATGCAGCAAAAATAAATGTCCTGCATAGTTAAGTAGTCAAATAGTTCCGGAGTAGATGTGATACGTGGGAGGCCTGCCATGCCCCATGTGACAGATTTTAACTGGCATCCAAGTACCCTAGGTACTTGGATGATGGTCTAACTGGAGTTGCCATATTTAGCAAACAAGAACACAGAAGGCACAATTAGGTCACGTGTTAATAAGCAAAATTTTCCAATGTTCCTTTATTGAAAATTCAAGTCTAACTTGAATTTTAGTGCTTTTGTGGTCAACTCTAACATTTTTTGTGCAGCCTGGCTTCATTCTTTGCTTCTCCACTGAGTGGTTAGAAAGTCACTGGAAGATTTAAAATCTTTGAGCCCTAGTTTCCTTATCTGAGTAGTTGGAGAACTATTTACATGTATTTTCCCAGTGGACTCTAAACACATGGGAAACAGTGGTTAACTTATTATATACTGAGTCTAGAATTTCCACTTATATTTTATTGTTTGGAACATAATCAGCTGACCATGTCATCCTCTGTGGCTTAGATAGGGTTCTGGTTTGGGGAAGCCATGTGCCTAGGCTACCAATTCAGGATTCTATTATATGGGAAGAGTTTAAGGAGGGTTAACTTTTTTGGCCACATATTTTGTTTTCTTTCTGAAAGATCATAAAAATAGATGGTATTGATTAAAATTAATTAGCAGAATAAAGGCTATTACCAAGTTGGACTAACCAAGAAATTGAATCATTGCTAAAGATTCAGTGTAGTGAATTGTTCTTGGATACAGTGCACTGGCTGATTTTTCCTGACAGATGAAGATAAAACTATTTTAATTCTCATCTGTGTGGTCATATTCTGAAAAAGAAGAATGTGCTGATTAGAGTCATAGAAGTAATTATGTTACATAGAGAGTTGTTGATTCCATCTTTGGTGATTTCACCACATATTACCTGTGTTTTGCATATTTTATCTCTTGCCATGTGAGTTGAATTGTGTAATAAGTTGAGTAACTTCTGGCAGGAGTTAGGCTCCAAAGTCAGTACCTGGAGAACACATTCTGTGTGGGCAGCAGTACGGAGTGTAGGCTGATAGACTCACTTCTAAGAGAAAAAGAACTTCATGGTGGAGAAAGCTGGCAGGCACAGCCTTTATCAAGTGTTTGAAGTGCATTCCAAGACAAGCAAGTCATGTTGACTTTGTGTGCATTCTACATGCTTATATTGTTCCCCCTTTAAAGCCACACATTACATGAGGCCATATGGAAATTTGTTTTGTAATTTTTCTTAAATCAGTGGCTATTTGTTTTTAAAGTTCTACAGAAAGCACTCCTGGAATTCTTTTAAGACTGTCTCAATGTTTTCCTTTGAAACATTTGCCCACCAGCATTAGAGCAGATTACTGTGTGTTTTTTTTTTAAAGATTTATTTATTTTTATTGGAAAGTCAGATATACAGAGAGGAGGAGAGACAGAGAGGAAGATCTTTTGTCCTATAATTCACTCTCCAGGTGGCCGCAACGGCTGGAGCTGAGCCAATCTGAAGCCGGAGCTTCTTCTGGGTCCCCCAAGTGGGTGCAGGGTCCCAAGGCCCTGGGCCGTCCTTGACTGCTTTCCCAGACCACAAGCAGGGAGCTGGATGGGAAACAGGTCTGCCGGGATTAGAACCAGCGCCCAATATGGGATCCCGGGGCATGCAAGGCAAGGACCTTAATTACTATGCTATCGTGCTGGGCCCAGAGATTACTGTTTTACTGATAAACATTTAATGTGACTTTTCTGGTGCTGGTAAAATAACAGTGAAAAAAAATTCCTGCCCTTATAGCATTTACATTCTAATATGGGAGAAAACGTACAAAAGAAATAAGCAAGATATGGTAGCATGTTAAATAAACAGGGCTGTGGGAAAAGCACAAAGCAAGGAAGGAAGAAATTAAGTATTGAGGGTTGATAAACATTTAGAAGGAAGACCCAAATAAATCCTCACTGAGAAAGTAACAGGAAGGAAGAAGAAATAAGCCAAGTAGACCATACATATCCTTGGAGAAAAGTACTGCAGACAAAGAAATAGCATGTGCAAGGGGCCCCCGGGTAGCACATGTCCAGTACATTAGAACAAGAAGTGATGTTGTTTGCTGGAGTCCTGCAGGGGAAAATGTTTATCCTCTACCTCTGGGAGCCATGTTTGGCTTGGTGCTCACACTTTGTAAGGATTGAGCCCGAGTGAAGGGGGAAACTGCTTCCATTGGATCTAGGAACTGTGTGCTTTCCAGGGCAATGAAGGACCAAGCTACTCGGAATTGTTTACATTGAATTCATTCAAGGCAAATTGATGGAGACTTCAGGGTTCATTCATAATCAAGATGGTGAGTGTTGCTGGAACAAGATGACTTACCGCTTGATGGATGGTAGATCTTCTCAGGCTTGCCTAATTCAATGCTCCCCTCCTGCCTGTTAGGAACAGAGATGGTCAAGCTGAGTGTGTTCTGTCCTTAATGACTTTGATAACTCTCCATGCAAGGCAGTGTGTGCTAGCAGAGTCTGGGGATTGGTGTACCTGATTTTGGTATGCCCTTTGATAAAGGATTCTTTCATTAGGCAGCCCTGAAAGGTGAACTTTAAATACAACTGGCAAGAACATGCCAGAGGTGCAGATGTGTGTTCCTCTGTTTGTGCATAGCTAGTTAGTTCCCGCATGAAGCAGCCTGGCTGAAAACTCTGCTGGAAATGAAATAAAATGAGGGTTTCTCTCATAGAATAAAGCACCATAGTTTCCTTTGATGCTTTCATACCTTGTAGCAAATACCACAGCTTTAAAGCCTTGTCACAAAAAGAAAAGCACTTTCATCTTGACCTCTTTTGCCTATAATAATGGATTCCCTTCTTCATCACTTAGAATTGAATATGTGAAGATAGACTGTAAAATGGAAAAGACCTAAAGATACTTATACCAGAAAAACCCTCTTTTTATTCAAAATGTGTTTTTTATCATCTGGCTCAAACTTTCACATTTTTAGGAGATATATGAAATGGAATCTTTTCAACTGAGTGATCTCAGAACTTATTTTTTACTGTGTCATTAGGGAGAAATGATTGGTTTTAGAATAATATAAAATTGCTTTGAGTCTGAAATATATGGCTTTAAGGAGAAGCTTTCTTTCTGAGGGCAGCTTTTTATATTTTTGCTTTTGGGATCGAATTATTTGTTTATGTAAACTTTGGCTACTTAATAAATCAGGTGAGCATTGTGATGTAGTGGATTAGGCTATTAGTTGGGCTTCCTACATTCTATGTCAGAGCTGCATACCATACTGTATCCAATCCCGGCTACACTGCTTTGGATCCAGCTCCCTGCTATTGCATCTGGGTGGGAAGCAGCTGATGGCACAAGTACTACAATCACTGCTTCTCAGGTAGGAGATCTGAATGGAGAGACAGAAGATCTCTCTTTTTGTGTCTCCCTTTCTCTCCCTGTTACTCTGCATTGCAAACAAGTAAATCTTTTAAAGAGCTACATAAAAAATATCCCTGCATTTCCATGTGATGTATCCTATGTCAAAATCAGTTCTGCTTCATGTGTTATTGGCAGTTTGCATTTGGACTCTTCTATCCCTGCCTGGGCAAGTCCCCATTGCTGAGGCACATAGAGAAATGAACGCTTTGAATTGCACCGTGCTGGTGGCATCCTGATAGAATCAAAAATGAGATTTCGTGAGTTCCCTTTATGCTTTCCCAATGAAAAGGACTTTTTTTTTTATTACATTGTGAAGCAAGAATAAAATATTCCCTTGCTTGGAACCTGTTAAATTCTTAAATTTCATATAGGAGTTATTGAATAAAGCACTGTTGTTTGTTCACCCTAATCTGAAAATCTCATACTTCTCTGCAGGCTGTGAAAGCTGTGGAGCCATACTCTGGGGTTTAAACCCTTTGGATTCCCCAAGCTTGCTGATGGGAGGGAATGTACATGCCAAGTGAAAATGCCAAGGAAATTACCACTGTTCTTGACCTGGGATTATAGGTACTTCTGTGGCCTATGAGTCACCTTGAGGCACCACTGGGAGTCCCACACATCTGGGGACATCCTTTGTAAGAGAGAAACCTCTTGGGCAGAAGTCACTGAGCATCTTTAGTGGCTGGAGGACTCTGAGTGCTTGCAGACTTGCAATGACATTTATACACAGAGATCTTGCAGTGGGCAGTAACATTTCCATGGAGTGCTCAAGGCAAGGAAGCTGTCGGCCTGGATGGGGGAAGAATCTAAGGGATCAATGTGAGTTCTCACTGGACTCTAAAGAGAGACTCCCTTCATCCAACATAGTGGCCTCACTATTTTCTTTGGGCAAAAGACAAGATACTTGGTTGGATGTATGAGAAATGGAATAGCAAATACATTTTAGGATAGTATTGCGCCCCTGTAGAATGTAACTCAAAGAATGCCAGGAATATACTTGTCACAATCCTTAATTCTTTGCTGCTCTAAGACCATGTATAAGAGGGAGGTGGGGAGGGAGAAAATGTTGGTCTTTTTTTGTATAATGATTGGGCATCAAATGTTAATTTAATCAAAATGACTTCTTTGATTCCTTGTAACTTACCCTGAGAACTATCATTTGGTATGTAATACTATTAAGTATTTAATAATTTTTTATTTGAGAGACAGAAACAGATGCTGAGACTGTTTCCAGCCACTTGTTCACTGTTCAGGTGCCTGAAAGGGCTAGGATTGGGACTGGGCTGGAACTGGGAGCCAGGAGCTCAATACAGTTGTCCCATGTGGTTAGCAGAGACTCAATCACCACTGCCTCATGAGGTCTGCATTGAAATGGAGCTGGTGTCAGGAAAAGGAACTGGGTGTCAAACCAGGCACTCGTATATGTGGTTTGGATATGTTAACTGGGAACTTAACTCTCATATATGGGATAGGAGTATGTTAACTTGGGCCTTTATTGTCATATATGGAATGAGGGTATGTTAACTGGGACCTTCATTGTCATATATGGGTTGTGGATATGTCAACTAGGGTCTTAATTGTTGAGCTACATAAATACCCATCCCTATTATATATATATATATTTATAAATCTTTTTTAAAAAGATTTATTTATTTATTGGAAAGTCAGATATACAGAGAGGCGGAGAGACAGAGAGGAAGATCTTCCATCCGATGATTCACTCCCCAAGTGAGCGCAACGGCCGATGCTCTGCCGATCTGAAGCCAGGATCCAGGAACTTCTTCCGGGTCTCCCACGCGGGTACAGAGTCCCAAAGCTTTGGGCTGTCCTCGACTGCTTTCCCAGGCCCCAAGCAGGGAGCTGGTTGGAAGTGGAGCCGCCGGGATTAGAACCGGTGCCCATATGGGATCCCGGTGCGTTCAAGGCGAGGACTTTAGCCACTAGGCCACTCTGCCGGGCCCCCTATTTTATATTTTTTAAAAGGATTTTTTTTATCAGCTGGATGAGAAGTGATCACAGTCAGGTGATAATATTAATTTTACTTTTAAGAAATGAAGGGGAAAAAAAAAACTATACTTCTTGCTGTCCAGGTCTCAGTTCCCCACTCTTGAATCTGGATCTTCTATTATCATAGCCTTGAGTATATGTTTTATCTGTTTTGGTTCCATCTTATCCCCATCTGTCCATTCAACATAATTGTTGGGCACCTATTGCATGACAGGAACTTGTCTGTTTCCTGGAGACACTCCCTGACCCCACTGGTGGGAACTTATTCCAGCAGGTAAAACCTAAAGAGGTAAAAACATATGGCAGATGGTGATAAGTGTTATGGAGAAAAATCAAACAGGGTAATTAAGCTAGGCAATACTTGGGAGAAGAGATTATGCTGTGTACTTAAGGTTTTCTTGATCAGGTGACATCTGGGCAGATGCATGAACAGAAGGAACAGCACAGCTGTAAGGAAACACCGGGGAAAGGAGCCCTCCGGGAGTAGGAAGTGGTACCGAGCCTGGCTGGGGTGGAGCAGAGAAGTAGGGTGAGAAGATGCCAGAGAAGTGAGACCAGATCCGTAGTCTTTTGTAGCTCAGGAAGGATGTTTGGTTTTATTCCATGTGAGGTGGATCCTGATGTGATGGCTGATTGTTAACCTCCCCCATCATCTTCCTGTGCTGTCCCCTTGAAGTTCCACTATCTACACTTCTTCAGGATTAAAAAACAAACAAGCAAGCAAGCAAGCAAACAAACGACACTCATGTGTTGGTTGAATGCAGTGATAGAAATCCTGGTGTGCCTTTCTGTGAACATAGCATTTGTTTTGGGTGCAGGGTGGGGGGAGCTGGGGAAGGCCACGTTTGCTACTGACTTGTTTGAATGCACTCAGGGTAGTTGCAAGGCCAACCAAATGGACTTAACCCTTTGAGAGATGGAGGCTTTTTGTGTTATTTTGTGACTGTGTGGCTTTGTGGGTGTGTGGCTGACTGTGATGTTGAGTGCTTTGATACATTTTGTAGAAAGTGAGCTCTGACATGACAGGTATATTTTGGGTAAACTAATGATTGTAGTTGATTCTCTGATAGCAGTCCACCCTGTAGTGGACCCATCCCTCCCCTAAAGACCATGATAACTTATGCTGGCTATAATAGCTTTTGTGAAGAGCTTCCTTGCTTCTAAGAATGATAGGATGAGAAAAGCTGACTTACTGCTTTTGGTCAATGCTATGTCTAGACATAATGGCTGGTGCTGCTGTAGCCATCTTGTTACCAGTCTGAGAATGAAGTCAGTGTATTGTGAGCTACAGTGTCAGACAGCTGAGAAGACTGTTCACTTTGGGCTTTACCTGGTATGCAGTAAGATAAATTCTTATTGCCTGACACAGGCTTGTTTGTTTCATTTATAGTTGATAGAGATATGTGAATTCCCTTCCTGAAGCCCTTCTCAGCATATCTTGTATGAATTTATAATTGAAGTTTATTCTGTAACATTTAACTCCCTGGCTTCCCTGGTTGCTGAAATAATTTAGGAGGTTAAAGTGGAAATATGCTGATATTAGCTTGCCCTTGTATAGTATCTGGAGTTTTAATACGAGAAGAGATTCGGAGCTCAAAGAGCTCTGGTTGGGGTTGGCATAACAGCCCAACTGGCTAATTCTTTGCCTTTCCATGCCAATATCCATTATAGGCACCAGTTCATGTCCCAGAAAAAACTCCTGACTTTGGATTGGCTCAGCTCTGGCTGTTGTGGCCATTTGGGGAGTGAACCAGAAGCAGACAGAAGATCTTTTTCTCTATCTTTTTGTAAATCTGCCTTTCCAATAAAAAATTTTAAAAATCACTCTTTAACCAATGTTGATCTAAGTATCATATGCTGATCAAGAAGTTGGCAGCATCTGAACTGACAATAGAAGGAAGGGATCATTTTAAGGTATTAGCCCATGCTCACATTACAGAGTTATTAGTGTTACTCTCCCATGAATCCTGATATTTGCACTTAGAAATTATCTGAGCACTTGGATCCCACCCCCGATGCACAGTATTTATAGACCCAGGGATTAATGGCCAAGGCAGAACTGACTCATCAGTTCCTATACTTCTCCCATCAACCACCCAAATTTAGTGGGCTAGGAATTTTACCACTTATCTTAAAGTTTCACAACAGCATTTTGGTGTTTTGTCCTAACTCGCACATCTCTAGTTCATATAAAGGCTTACAGCTTAGCTTCTCAATTGGAGAGTGAGCAGGTAAAACACATAAATTTGACTAAGGTCCTGAGAAAATGCTAACAAGAAGTGTCTTTTCCATTTTGAACCGTGAGAGGTGCCAAAGCTCGCACAGGTAGCTTTGTGTATATTTTTCTGATTGATGGGTGAGGGGGCTAACCAATTAATCTGTTAATCAGTTCCAAAGCACATACTGTTCTCTTTTAGGATCTTGTAGGGAAAGGTGGACAGAGACCTTCTCAGTTTCCCCCTCCCAAAGATTGCTTAGTGCAGGATACTGACCAAGATCTAAAATCACCCATCTAGCCAGCCCCTTGCACCCCTAAGTATACGCAAACAACCATTGAGACCTACCCATAAGACAGCTCCTTTTTAACCTTGGCGAAACCTAGAAACTTCTTGAATTGTAGGGAATTGTGAGAAAAGACTTCAGCTAATTAACATTTCAGGGTGCCACCTATGTGAGATGTTATTTGGCAGATAAACAAAAGCTTGCTTTTTGTCTCCTTGCATGCTAAAAGTGGAAAACAGAAGCATAAGGTGCTATTATGTAAGGAGGTTCATTTTCCCATGATGCTTAGTGCATATCAGGCACTTATTCTGGAAACGTGCTTTTCCAACAATAAGGTGTATTTTAAGTTTTTATAGTTCATTAATGCCCATGAGAAATTCCCACAGTAACCGTGGATAAAGTCCAAACACAATCGTGACTGCTTCTGCTGTTATCCAGTCTACAGTTCATGCACCTGCCGGCACCTGCTCTGAACTGTGTCATTTCCCTTCAGCTCATTCTTGTACTCCTTTTGTTGTTTGCTTGTAATCTGATTCTTCTTACACAGGCCATGACTTAGAAGTCTGGTTCATTTTCCTTTGCATAATCCAAGGAATAATAAAGCATGTGAAAATCAGATACAAAGATGACACCGGATATAGTCTTAAATATTTTGGTTAGTTTCTCCTGACATTCTGGTGTAGACCTGGTTGACTTCTCAAGATGGAGGACACCACTGGGTGTTTTTTTCTTCTCAAGAAAAGTGTTGGCCATGATCTCCATGGTCCAGGTAGTTCCCATATCATTCGTGATGGTGGATCCCTCTCATGTAGCAAGGGAAGACAAAAACTCCCTTGTTTGTTACATAACATTTACTTATCGGGATTAAAAAGAGGGACAATAAAACCCATCAAGATAGAGGATGAAGAGGAAAGTGACAGAAATGTGAGGGCACTTTCAAGAAAGTGTATGATTATTGGGATTTAGTGATCTGTGCATTTTGGTGTGAAAACATTTTGAAGCCCATGCATATCAGAAGTCTTCAGAAAAACTTGCGGAAGTACATATTGTGAAAAAACGATGCATGTTAGATTTCAAAAACTTTGACACCAAAATGAACTGATTGTTGGACTCTGTGTCCCAAGAAGCCCTTTCTTGTAGTTTATCTGAAGGAGACTGGGGAATGAGGTATAACAAGTTGAGATCTATTCAATGAACATAAATGAAGAAAGAATGAACAAGGCCTTGCGTGCAGTCACATGAGGTACAGTCTAGACATTCGTGCCAAGAGGAGAGGTACTAAAATAAGAATATTGACTAATGGCCAGTGATCCCTTACCACATATGTGTCAAAATACTGGAATCCAGATTATACATATGTTATTCACTTAGTTTTACCATGAATAATCTTATGAGTTGGATTCTGCTTTCTGTGTGTTGTGTTGTGGGGAGAACTAAAACTTAGTTGAAATTTCTCAAAATCTGAACTTACAAGTAATAAAATCACCCAGTCATAGTAAAACCAAGGTTCAGGCTAACATTTTTCTCCTAATAACCATTCCCAGTGCACTTGAATGATTGAGAAAATAAAATACACCAATGAAATGGCTTTGTTTTTTGTAAACTGTGGCAGCAGAAGCATAGATTTTGCTTAATAGCTCTTTAGAGGCCAGTTGGTAGAGACAAGCAGGAAATGCAGGGCAAGTGTGAACTTTTTTTTTTTTCTTAAAGATTCTTGAATTTTTATTAGAAAGGCAGGTCAGATTTATGGAGAGAAGGAGAGATAGCCATCCGGAAAGTCACTGTCAGGACAGGTGTTTAAATGTTACAAAATTTGATGCTTTCTAGCTCAATCTCAGGACAGATACTAGCATAAAACAAAGTGAAGGGTATAGAAAATTAATCCTAGGGCCTGGCGCGGTGGCGCAAGTGTTTAAGGTCCTCGCCTTGCACGCCCGGTGTCAGGGTCCCTTGGCCAGCAAGTCAAACCCGGACACTTGTTGTCTTTGCGGAGCCTTTATTGTGGAGAAGACACAGCAAAACCGGCGCGCGGTGGGCGTGCGGCAGCCGCCGTGCAGCCGCGCAGCAGCCACACCATCGCGAGGTGCGCTCTCTCTCCCCGAGGTGTGCGCTCTCTCTCCCCGAGGTGCGCGCTCTCTCCCTCGGCGGGGTGCGCTCTCTCCGTCCGCGGGGTGCGCTCTCTCCGTCCGAGGTGCGCTCTCTCCCCGCACGGGGGTGCGCTCCCTCCCCGCGCGGGGGTGTGCTCTCTCCCCGCGAGGGGGTGCACCCCCGCAAGGGGGTGCGCTGTCTCTCCCGCTCTCTCCTGCTCTCTCCGCAGCGCGCTCTCTCCCTCCCCGCCCCAGTTCTCTGGCTCCCTTATATGCTGGGTAACCCGGCCAATCAAAGTAAAGGTCACCTGTGCACGCAGTGGGCAGGCCAATCATCACACAGATCACGCGCTGTCCACGCGCCATCCACGCACCCCTGGGCCAATCACAGCAGACTTCCTGTAGCTTGTTTTTTCTAGCACAGGAGGAAGCGGCAGTCTGGCGCCGTCCGTGTAGGGTGTAGGATGCAGGCTCCCTACAGCTCCCCACACCCGGGATCCCATATGGGCGCCGGTTCTAATCCCGGCAGCCCCGCTTCCCTTCCAGCTCCCTGCCTGTGGCCTGGGAAAGCAGTCAAGGACAGCCCAAAGCTTTGGGACCCTGCACCCGCGTGGGAGACCCGGAAGAGGCTCCTGGCTTCGGATTGGCTCAGCTCCAGCCGTTGCGGCCGCCTAGGGAATGAATCAATGGACAGAAGATCTTCCTCTCTGTCTCTCCTCTCTGTATATCCGCCTTTCCAATAAAAAATAATAAAAATAAATCTTTAAAAAAAGAAAAAGAAAATTAATCCTAGAATGTCCATTCTAGAATATATTTTGTGAAGAATATGAAGAAGTAAACAAAATCATATGTTTCATCTTGAAATTTTAAATGAAGATTCCAAAGCTAATTGGGTTAAGTTTTCTTGAGCCCAGTTTTTGTTTTGGGAATTAAAGATCTATCCAAATGCTGAAAATGAAATGACTAAGATTGCGACAGGGATGAAGTAGTTCATGCTGAGGACATTACATAGTTCATGGCTTACATATTTTCCCAGTGAATTCAATCTAAGAAAAATAAATGAAATGCTGTAAAAATGCTTTAATTCTCCATTAGATGTTATATTACTGTTTTTATACTGGAGCAGGCAGAAGAGATGGAATTCTGTACTTGAATTTTAAGATAAAATTTAAGGTGTAAATAATTGTGTTTTATTTTAGGGTGCCTATGCGAGTTTCTTGTTTGGTTATTGTCCATTAGTAATTCCAATTTGTACTTAGTTCCTGCACTGTTTCTCTATATTTTCAATGCATTTCAGTTCTTTTGCATGTCCACATTATTCCCATAGCAAGCCTCATGAAGTGCATTGATGCTATGCCTTGGGCTACTGCTGGGAAGACTGCATTGCAATGGGTTTTGTCAGATGAAGGATGGAACTGTGAAAGCAGCCACCTTCCTCACTCCTGTTCCTGCCGCTCTTCCTCGTATTGTTGCTTTCCTCATGGTGGTGTGTTTGTTGCTGTTACTGGTTTTTTTATTTTCCCCTTCTTCTTGCTTTTGTTCTCATGCTCCTTTTTTCTCTGTCAAATTCTTTGCTGGAAGGAATAGTATGAAAATAAATTGATTTCAGATATTTGAAACATAGTATGTTTGGAATTTAATGCATTCTCAGATACCTGAGAAGTGTTTGATATGGGCATAGGTTCAGGGTTTTGAAGCTTTATTTACATTTTATTTGAAAGGCATGGAAACCTGGACAGAGATCTTCCATCTGCTGGCTTACACCTGCAGTACTTGCAACAGCTGAGAGTTCTAGCCAGGTCTATACCTGGGTGGCAGAGAGGCAAGTACCTGAGCCTTCTCTGCTGCCTTCAATGGGGAAGATGAACAAGAGGCTTAATTGGCAGCCAAGGAGTGGCGTTTGAAGCAGCCACTCCAGTGTACAGCAGATTACCAGCTGTGACACACCCTTGGCCTCAGGAATGACTTTTTGCTCATGTATGCCTGTAGCTGAGCCAGGGGAGGATAGATTATGCGTCAGCGATGAATGACCCTAAGGGATTTTTCTCTCTTCTGTACTGCACGTGTCCTACGGGCTGGATCCAGACTGACAGATTATTCCTTCACCAACTCTACAGCTGTGACTAGCCTGATAGTGAGAAGGGACAGTATCTTCCTGTTGGGCCATGTTTCCCAGGCCAAAGGAAACCATGCAGGAATGACTAATTGCAGAGTGGGCAGGGAAAGAGCCACTAGACTGTGTGTTTAAACAGGTAAGCCAGAATCCAACCATGGCTGATCCTATTTCTGGACTTTCCTGGAAAAAAAAAGGCAGCATCAGTAAAAGATTACAGTAGGTGTAGGACCACCCACTGCAGTTTTGTGCTGCGCCCCTACACTATTGCATTCAAAGGCAATCGCCAAATAAGTGATTCCAGATTGTGGTTTTAAATTCATTCTTTGCTTCATTCTTTTGCTCCTTCATCTCCTCAATGTTTATTGAACGATCAAATATCAAGTATGACTGAGCTTGTGTAATCTTTGTTATTTGTTTCCTTAACCCATTTTTACTATTTTGTTGGTCTTTAAGCTATTCCCAAGTGCAGCTCATGTATGTGTATCCCTGTCTATTTTGAATCTGTCACACATGTTCAACTCTTAGGTATGTAGGTATTTTCCATCTGTGATTTTGTTGACTTCCTCCAAGGTATGAACCTGGGCTGTCTCCTTCATCTTGCTTTCCAGCCGTGTTCTTACTAAATATTTGATTGACAGGAGTATGCAGAGTGTATTGGCTGTGTTTTAAAAATCTTTCTGTGGAGCAATAGAAAAGAAGATCCTTTTTGGAGTAGCTGTTTAACCTGGTGGTCAAGATGCTGTTAATGCACTTTATCAGAGTGCCTGTGTCTGAACCCAGATCTAGTTCCTGACTCCAGATTCCTGCTGATGTATATCCTAGAAGGTAGTGATGATGGGTAAAGGAATCCACAACAGTCTGGGCAGGTCAAGGCAGCAGCACCCGAATGTGCATCCTAAAACAGGATGTGGGGTGGGCCAGGCTGCAACTGGAAGGGGGCAGAATGGGCAGGGTCGAGCAAACCTTAACTCACAAGAAACAACAGAAATCAGGTTGGAGCACAGGTCATGCTGAGTAGGCCCTTGCACCTACTGATCTGTGTGAGCCAGGGACGCTAAGCCACAGCATCTAAGGCAGGGGCCAGGACAGGTGAGGGGCTCTGCCAAGCTGAGTCAGAGCAACCACTGGCCTGCATGTGATCTGTGGCTGGGAATAGGCCCGGTTGGGGAGCTAAGGGGACACCCTAGCTGGGTTGAGTTTCCCACCAAGGAGTGCATGGGCTGGAATGGGGGCTGCGTTCTAATCAGGATACAGTTGTAGTCTCCCCTAGCACAAGTGTGGACTGGGACTGGAAGCACCAAACCGGCCTAGACTCCAGCACCATCTTGTGCTCTGGTGGACCAGGGTAGATGTGTGACAGACTAGGCTAGGTCTCAGCCCTTACTTTACCATGTGTGAGCTGTATGTGGGTATGGACAAGCCATGGCTGGGCTGAAATATCCAACAGTAAGAACCAAATTGGGTTGAAGGCCAGTCAGGAAAAGCCACTGCTTCTGCTAGGACATGAGGTGAACTGAGTAGGGCTGGGTCATGGGCCCACAGGTATGCGTGAAATCTGGCACTGGGAGAAGTTCTGATGGAGGAGCCTGGGCAACTTCTCTGGCAGGACACAGTCCCTGCAGGTAAGCACAAGAAGCACAATAGGAAACAGCCCAGAACAGGCCATGGAAATTATCCCACTGGCATACACTTGGCATTGGTTGGGGGCAGACCAGGCTGAACCCGTTCACATCACCCGCTGGCGAATCCGAGCACCAGAACAGAGTGTGGGTCGGGCCAGGTTCAGTTGTGACAAATACCAGTACACATTAAGGAATGCCAAGGTGAGATGAGCCATACCAGATGTGGTTGCAGCACCCAAACAACAAATGTGAAAACCAGCGGGGAGGAGGCAAAGCCAACAGGCAAATGTGGACTCCCCTGCTGGATACCTACTTCCATTGGAAAGTGTGAGTTGGGATGGGGGCAGACCAGACTAGGCAGGGCTCTAACACATGTAGGCCTTATGTGAGCTAGACAAGGAAAGGGCCAGGGTGGGCTGACTGTCCTGACTGGTGCAAGCAAAAATTAGAGTGGGTGAGGGTTGGTTGGGCTTAGCTACAGCATCAGCTGGCAGAGGCTGGCACTGGGAGCTAATTCTGTCAAGTCAAATGCCAGAACCACCTGGAGAGTGCATAATCTGGGAGTGGGAGTGGCCTAGTAGGGAAATAGTGGGCACCTCCCTCGGGGTTACCACTCTCACTGGATAGCAAGAAAACCAGGACAGGGGCAGGGGTGGCTAGACAGAAAGACACCTGCCAGTAAGTGTGTGGGCTGAATAGTAGGTTAGTTGGGTTGAACTGGACTTCAATGCCCATTGACATGTGCGAGAGCTAAATGGGATGTGGGACAGACTGGACAAGCCTGAGGTACATACTGGCAAGCATGGGAACCAGGGTAGAGGGCAGGCTTGGTGGGGGTTGTGGGGAGTCACCGAAACTAGGCTGCAGCTCCCACTGGTTTGCGTGAGGACCGAGTATGAAGTGGGTCAGACAGAGCTGGACTACAACACCCATTGGTTCACATGGAAGACAGGGCTGGAAACAGAACTAACCCAGCAATAGCAATGACCAGCATGTGCATAAGCTGATTGGCGCAATGGACAGTGTTTGAATCTGTACTAGCAAACTCATGCAAGAATCAGACATGGGAGCATCTCAGATGAAGTTTCTTTGGAGATCCCTTCAACTGAACTGCTGATCTCAGAATCCCAACCATGAAGAGACTGTGTCAGCCAGTGGACTCTGAATAGGTTTCATTGCGATTGGAATTGCGAGATTGGCAGCAATCCAGAACTGTTGAACTATCAAAACTGCTTGAACAGGACCCTGGGAGCGTGCCTCATGTTGGGGATCTGGGATGGGTGGGAAGTTGGATGGGGCTTTTCCCTTTGTTTCTCCCCTGACCCCAGATACAGGGAAAAAATGATAATATTAGTGTGGAAACAATGGTATTACCCACTTTCACCCTGTAGCCCTTGACCCTTTGTACCCTAATCAACTAAGTAAGATTATTAAAAAAATAATAATAAGAAGAAAAGAAGGCAGTGATGATAGCTGCATGATTGGCATGCAAACACCCTGTGGGAGACCTGGACCAAATTCCTTAGCTCCTGCTGTAGCCTGGCTCAGCCCTGTGATGGGCATTTGGGACGTTAATCAGTGGATGGAGGCTCTGTCTGTATTTCTCTGCTAACCAAATAAAGTGAAATAATTGAATGTGTCTTAGTTCGTTAACATTTTATTTGACATCTTAAAAATTTATCTCTAATACATAGGTATACTTTTGCCCTTGCTGTTCTAATTAGTAGAATCAAATGACTGCACTCCTTGTGAGTCAGATAAATAAAAAATTCCTGCAAACGGGATGAAATTTGTGTGTGTAACTTTACGTTTCTTAGAACTAGGTGAGCACAGGAAATACATTTACCTGTGCAGCCTCTCTACTGCAGGTTCTCACACAACACTATCTTGTACATAATACCAGCTCAACAAAGACTTATTCGGCAGATTGGATTTACAATGTAAAGCTGTGGCTATGCAATACGGAAAGTAGTTGTAGAACAAAATATGATGAGAGTTGGGTGCAGGGGACTGCATTGAAGGTTTTGTGTGTGGAATGTGCTAGCCTGCTTAGATTGTCTTGACTTGGTTCCCTGGGGCGATTTGTTTCATTTTGCCTCTACAAAATTATCATTCCTAGGATTTTTTTGGTATGTTTTCTAATGTAATGAAACTTCCATTAATCAATTTTTCTTTTTTCGTAATGATTTTAGTATCTTCTTTTCAGGGGAGCAGTTGAAGTAGATTTTTCTGGGACTACATCCAGTGTTTCCAGCTTAAAAAAACATAATTAACTGACATTTTTAAAGCTACTTTATAGGGCTGTTCTGACTCTGGGCAAAGAACATGCTTTGATTTATAGTTTATAAAAAGTCTACTTACTGCACTTGGGTGTGCTTTATGGTAGTTATTTTAGTTGGTTGCTTTCACTTTTATTCCATGAATCATCTAGAACAGTTGCAGGGTTGTCACCAGCAGCTTGAGTTTTGCCTTGGTGTCTTGGCAGGCTGAGTGATGCACAGGGGAATGTTTCCCAGTGACTGGAGAGCTGGGTTCCTATGCCCAGGCAGCAGGTAGCTGCTTTACCTGTGGCTGCCCCGCCCTACCCTCTTTAAGGAGGGTGTAGTTGTTGATTGTTCATGACTTTTCTTCTTGCTGTGGAAGCCAGGGGTTTGGATATTATTGGGGCAGGAAAACGAATGAAATGTCAGCTATTTGATTTTGTGCATGAATCCCCTGAGGTATCCCAGTCATCTTTTAACAGTGTGCTATACTGTGACAATCTAGAGACAAGATTTTTCTGTCATTAAGATAAAAAAAAATCAACAGAATTTCTGAGTAATCTGACTTTTTCAGTTGAGCTGATTCAGGGTATACATTCATTATGGCAGAGTTCAGCAAAGGCCTGTCTTTGGATTTCAATGAAGAGGTTTGTCCCAGAGTTACCGTGCTTTAGGAAATATGATTGGTGGACTTTCTTTTGTGAGTGACATTCATAAAATGTTTCTGGAAACAAAATAGTCTGCAAATAGTTATAAAGTTACTGGCCTCTTGCCAGTATAGTTCCATGCAGAATATGAAACTGATTTCATCTCATATCTTGCCATGCTCAATAACTTATCTATAATTGGTGCTTAAAATGCCAGGTTGAACAAATGAAGAATGAACCTCAGATGGATTTATTAATGGAAAACTTAACAAATAAAAACAAATGGGAAGGCATAGAGGGACAAGTTGAAGAGGGCTTTAATGAACCAAGGAAAAGGAAAACCTTAGGGTTGATGAGAGAGAAGGTTGAACGGAGGTGACTGGGTTGGAGCAGAATTCCTCCCATGGAGTCTCCTATTTGGGATAGTAAAATGCTCGTTCTAAGGAATACTCAGCACACTTGGATTTCTTCAATTGTAAATACACCACAACTGCACTGTGAATGTTTTGATGTTTACAACTGCACCTGTGAGGGATCCTGAGTAAGTTTGTGGACAGTTCATATTATGAAAAACTACATGTGGATTTCCACATTTTTTTACACTCAAATAGATTTATCTTTTAACTCTATTTAAAAATATGCTTATTTTTATTGGAAAGTCAGATATACAGAGAGAAGGACAGACAGAAAGATCCTCCATCCACTGGTTTACTCCGCAAGTGGCCACAATGGCTGGATCCGAGCCAATCTGAAGCCAGGACCCAGAAACTTCTTCTGGGTCTCTCATGTGGGTGCAGGGCCCAAGGCTTTGGGCTATCCCTGACTGCTCTCCCAGGTCACAAGCAGGGAGCTGGATGGGAAGTGCGAACACCAGGACATGAACCGACACCCAAATGGGATCCTGGCATGTGCAAGGCAAGGACTTTAGGCCCTAGGCTAGTGTGCCGGGCCCTTAACTCCATTCTTCATGAGCATTTTGAAGTATACTCTTACACCTGTTACATTTTAGACATAAGGAAACTGAATGTAAAATAATTGAGGATGTTGCCCAGCATCTCACAGGTAGAGCCTTTCTGCTGACTCTTGATAAATGTATATACCCACTTAAAAATTGTCAAGTTTGGAGCTGGTGCTTTGGCAGCATTGGCATCCCTTATGGGTGCCAGTTCAAGTCCTGGCTGCTTTGCTTCTGATCCAGCTCCTGGCTAATGGGCTAGGAAACAGTGGATATACAGCCATTTAGGGGTATGAACCAGCAGATGGGTGATCTCCTTTCTCTCTCTCTCTCTTACTCTTTGTAACTCTTTCAAATATATAAATTAAATAAATATTTAGAAAATAAATTATCAAGTTTTCTGCAGCCAGTTGTATGAATGTCTGTATGTCTTGAGCAAAAATGGGAAGGGGAGGAGAAATCAGATCCCAGGAAATTTGTTTCTGGTGTATATTTGTGAAATCCGTAACAGTAATTGAATCGATAAGTTTCATTTCCACCTGAAATAACTTCTTCATTTAGCCCTTTCTTAAGCATCTGTGACAGTTTGAACTTCGCAGGGTTCAGCTGGATCCTGCCAAGGTTAAACTTTCAAGATGGGGTGGTTACTGGCCCCAACTGTTATCACAGAATCTTTTAGTACTTATGTGTGTCCTGCAGTTTCTGATAAACTCCAGGGAGGATCGGCAATTTTATCTTGGAATTAAGGCTTTTTACTTTAATTTTAGGAATCAGTGACCCACAATGCTCAGCTGCATCTGCATCTTGATTAGAAGTATTTTATCAAATTTACTAGCCCTGACTTGGCCGGTTCATGAACTGTGGAGATTGCTTCACTGTTTGAGCACTTTTGGTTGCATAACTTCAGAAACTTTAATTCTATGACATAACTTTTTTATTTCTGAAAAGGTGCCAGGGCTTTGCTAATTTTTTTCAGGCCAAATTAAAAAAATATTGTTATTTATAAGCAGATACATTTGACCGTGCAGAACCTGATTGACTCATTCTTACTCATCTGCAACTGAGGTCCATGTCTTAAAGTCTGAGTCAATTCACTAGAAAATAGCCAACAAACATTTCTTGGAGCTCCTCTGGTCTGAGTATCAAGGGACTCAATGAAGCCCATAGCAAAGTTGGGTAATTTCCACTGCATTTCAGATTTGGGCAGGATACTATCGAGGTGGATCCAAAAAAGTACTCCATAGTAACCAGAAGTAGCTTGGCTGATTTGTTTAATCTTTTAAGAATGTGGACATCTTTGCTGTGATTCAAAAGCTGCCATTTGTCCTCAAATATGTGCATAATATGGACTGAGCTAGATTTGTTAGCTTTGACCTGATTGGGCCTTTACTCAGAAATGAACTTCTGGGTGGTTCCTATAAATGATGTCATGATACAGTAACACTGTATTCATCTTTTAAATGTTTACTTTTGGCTCTGTTGCTCAGATAATCTTGCCAGACCTTACAGCTGCAGTGTAATTTGAAACAATGTGAAAATTGTCCTATTTACTCATTCCAAGCAAAAAGGGCACATGCTAAAAATTAGTTTTCATGTTACAAGCTGATTGAGTTGAGTAACAGCCAACCCCATTCACTCTTCTTGATCCTTTTTATTAAAGCCTTCCCTCCTAAAGCAATCATTTTGATTTACATTCTCTAAAAGGGGGATGAAATTCTGAAAGTTATTCCTTTACTCTACCTGCCACAGAGGAGCAGTTACTGTCTTAAGTTTTGAAAGTGCAGTTACAGAAGGATTTTAGACCTTAGGCTATCCACATTCTTTCGTGTAAACCAGAAAAAAATGCTATCCATTTATGAATCAAAATGTAGGGAGGAAGAGTCAGGGTGGGTCAGAGTGGAGCAGCTCCAGCAGAGGAATACATTGGCATTGTATGTGCCTCCAGAGACAAGGCGGTAGTTGAGATACTGTATCCTTTCCCAGGAGGCTGTGCTGATAGTTAATAGACCTATTGCATCTTACACAGTATTCGAGTCAGCTCCCTGCTCTTGGTTGATTCAGTCTCACATTCTTCAGTGTGACTTCTCTGAGTCCAGTTAAGATTTTCAGGCCTTTTGTATTACTTCTGCTCTTCTATTAAAGCCCATGCTATTGTAGAGAATTAAAGCTGTATGGAAAAATAGATTCTTCCTGTTTCCATTACTGGTTTTTTTGATCAATGGTCCTTCTTTGCTTCCCCTGAAAGATGTGCCATTGAACCACTTTACATCCTGACCTGGGAGTGATAGATTTGTTACCTGAAAATCAGCAAAATAGAACTCAGTGTACTTCCTGCCGAGATCACCTTTCACCTGCACTGCTTGTCATTGCCCATCACTGCTAGTGGTCTCCTCTCCCAGCCGGGGATCCAAGGACAAGTATTTGAATCCCAGATGTTTGGGGGGTTACATTGCTTTCTTCTGTTTCTGCTGCATGCTTGGTTCGTTAGTCCATCTTCTGCTTTTAGTTAGCTCATGGCTAGTTTAATCAAATGGTTCCTCAAATTTTTCTTCACACGTGTTGCAAAACTCAAAAGAATTATTCCCATGTTTTTGTTGGCTCACAGATACTCTTTTTTTTTTTTCCCTTACCACTACTGATTCTCTTTGTTCCGTGGAAACAGAGAGATTTTCTATTTGTTGGTTCACTCCCCAAATGTCTGCAATAGCCAGGCTGGGTCAGACCAAACCAGGAGCCAGGAATTCCATCTTGGTCTTCCCTGTGGGTAGCAGGGAAACAGGGAATCATCCATTGTCTGCTGTCTTTTAGGTGCATCAGCAGGAAGCTGGACCAAAAGCAAAGGCAGGGACAAGGGTTGATCCCAGACCCTCGATATGTTACATGGTCATCTCTAGTGGTGGCTTAGAATATATATTAAAAAAAACAACAACTAAATAACAGTTAGGTGGTGGATTAAAAAATTCATTTAGAGTGTTGATCATAAAAAGAAGAAGTTTTTATTCTACAAGAATTCTAATATTGTTGAAATCTAGGGCCACATCACACAATCATTAATGAAAGAATCTGTGACCAAGTCACAGAATCTGCTGATGCCACTGTGGCTTATTAATTAAAGAACATGTTGAATTTCATTTGGATTTAAACGTATAATTTTTCCCTTTACGAGTTCATAAACACCCTAAAAAAATCTAATTGTGTTATTTAATTTTTCTTTAAAAAGTAAATATGTCACTACATCCAAAGTTTAGGGGGTAGATGTTGTGGCACCATGGATTAAGTCACCACCTGGGACGCCCATGTCACATGTCAAGGGTCTGGGGTCAGGTCTTCTCTGCCTCTGCTAGATTCCCTGGGTTCCTGTCTGTGTGTGTGCTATGTGTGATGCTCCCTGGATCCTTTGCTGTGATTATTTTACCTGTACTACATCCATTTCCTGCCTGGTAAGGAAAATGGAATTACCTTGTATCCCCACTTCACCTGGCTTATTCTTACTCCTCCATGGCCCACACAGCTCATACCCACTCACGTGAATTAACCCCATTCTGTCAGTTTTGCACATTCTGTTTGTTGATATGCATTTCCTCCTGCTCCACCACCAGTATCTATTTTTTTGGTCACCTTCAGTTTCTTTTCTTTGTGTTGTGTTTCTCTTAACACTCTAAATGTTTTCAAGTCCAGCAATTATTTGCCAGTCTGTAAGTGTAAAGTTTTTTTTTTTCATCTATGATGTCTCACTTGCTCTTAGTATATGTTATTTTTATCTCACATTCACACATTCATTATCGTTCATTCAGTGTATATTGCTGGCCATCCATGAACCAGTACAGAAGTAGACACTTGGGACATGTTGAAGAGATGCTGTATGGATATAAAGCACCAGACCTAGCCTAACCTTAGTGGTGAAGGCCAACAACTTAGTGATTTAAACTGAAATGTACAAAATCAGTTAGAGATTTTTAGGGTGAGGAAATATGCAGAATATTTGAGGTAGAGCCAACAGCAGGTGCTTTCCCGTATAAGAGGGAGGAAGGAGTTCTTAAAAGTGAATGACTGTGCAGCTGTCCTAAAATTGCTCAGCCTGTACCTTACTGGTCAGGCTGCCAATCTGGCTTTTCCTAGACCTCACTAGGTAGGATGCAGAGTTCAGTTATTCCTCACTAGCTAAGTTATTGGAGATTTCTCTGCTCACCTACCTAAGACTTTTCTACTCTTCAATTGTTAATATATGGCTTGTTAGAGTTATAACACTGTTTTGATTACCCTAAAATGCACGAAGTTCTGTAAAATCTTGCTTGAATACTATAAACTGCTAAGTTTAAATTAAAAAAAAAACAAAGTAAATGACTGTGGCTATGGAGGTGGGGGAGTTTAAAAAAATTATATGACTGTGCATGCTACATGGCCAGGAGCCTAGGGTCCTTGTTGCTCCATTTTGCACCATACTGGGTTTGAAGACCTTGCCCCTAGTAGTGTTCTGCTTCCATTGACTGCTTCAGTTCATAGCTACATGTTGAATCAGCAAATCTGATGCACTTGTTTTATATCTTTCCTTTGCAAGTTGAATATTCATTGAACAAACTTCTTTGTGCATTTAGAAAGAAGTTTCTGTCTGAGTTATTAAAGCTCTGTGAACCTTACTGGCACCTAGGAGGAATTGAACATTATGTGCTAGTGATAATAATGGGGTGACATGAAGTTGTAATGACTAGCATTCCCTGACTGTCGATATTCATTTGTTTTCTCCGCAGACCGCCCCCTTGGGGTTAGTAGTATTGCTGACACTCCAGATGGTTGAGTGGCCTGAATTTACAGATACTAAGTTCTAAAATGTCATTAGGCTGGGATTTGAACCCTGGCTGTCTGTCTTCAGAACTTGTTTCCATCAATCACATTTTATATTTGGAATAGTAGAGACGTGAGAACATACATATAACCGTTTATATCTGAGGGTATTTCAAAGGTTTGTGGAAACTGGGTTTAAAATGTAAGTATAGGGCCCGGCGCGGTGGCGCAAGTGGTTAAAGGTCCTCGCCTTGCACGCCCGGGATCCCATATGGGCGCCGGTTCTAATCCCGGCAGCCCCGCTTCCCTTCCAGCTCCCTGCCTGTGGCCCGGGGAAAGCAGTTGAGGACGGCCCAAAGCTTTGGGACCCTGCACCCGTGTGGGAGACCCGGAAGAGGCTCCTGGCTTCAGATCGGCATAGCATCGGCCGTTGCGCTCACTTGGGGAGTGAATCATCGGACGGAAGATTTCCTCTCTGTCTCTCCTCTCTGTATATCCGCCTTTCCAATAAAGAAATAATAAAAATAAATCTTTAAAAAAATGTAAGTATATTCTGGTGTAAGAAATTTAACATTTGTGTCTATAATGGGCAAGGTCTTCAAATATTCAAATAAAATGCATATGATGAAAAACATGCATGTTGTTCAAATTTTCTGCACCAAAGTAATTGTTTTTATCCCGCTAAGTGTGAGCTTCAAAAATTTTATTTACTTATTTGAGAGGTGGACGGAGTGATAGGCAGAGAGATGGAGCTTTCCATCTGCTCATTCATTCCTTAAATGTCTGTGATGGCTGCTGGAGCTGGATCCAATGGAACAAGGAGCCCAAAGTTCAGACTAGGTCTCCCACATGGAATACAGGTGTCCAAGCACTTCAGCTGTCACCTGCTGCCTCCTGGGGTGTAGAATTGGGAATGGAACCATTTCATTAACAACATCCCTTGAAAGTTTAATAGATTGTCAAACCTCACTTCTTCTCTCTCCAGATCACTGCCATCCATGGCTTAACTGACAGCAGTATCGGCCATTCCTGCAGTCTACCAACTCCTGGTGAACTTGGGGCCCCAGCAGAAAAAGGGGGTCACCTGGATATCTCTGTGTAAAACAGACTTTCTCCCACTTCGATTCTTCTCTAATAAGTGTTCTGTGTTAAGGCTGTGTCCTGTTGCTCTCATTCTTGCAGATATACATTGCAGTTCATGTGGTAGAGTGGTGATTTATTAGGGACAAATTGAAGTTTTCATTTGGAGCTTGATTATTCTTATAGAGCCAAATATTTTCAATTGTTTCTACGAAAAGATCCAGTTGAAAATTTGAGGGTTTGTAACGCATGCAATACAACTATGTACTGAGGATATTGGGCAGCTGTTGTTTTAGGTCCAGAATTACACATTTTTCTTTCATTTTTCAGATTTGAAAGTTGTCAGACTGTTTCAGTGTCTACTGTAGGCTGCTATGTGCCATGAGATTTTATAGTTTTGGGGGGACATAGAATTAAAACGAGCTACTCTGAAATACTAACATTTAGGACAGTATTTAAAAAGAGGGTAATAACCGGGTTAGTTTATATACGTCTGTATGTGTGTGAGAAAGTCACAGGCAGTGAAAAGGATTTTTGCATTCCATGCCATTGCAGTAGAACAGTATTTTACAGATGGGGAAAGGGGCCTTTGCAGAGGTTGAATGAATTGACCTAAGGCTATGGAGGAGGGTGGGAGGAGCTGGAATTGAAACTGATTTCTGCATTCAGATGCAGTTGTCCTTGGCTTTCTGGCCAATAGATGGCAAGAAGGATCCACTTGTCGAGAGGAAAAATTAAAAAGGGAAGTGCTGCATAGTTGAGACTGGACCAGACGAAATAAAAATGTAAACAAAAACGTAAAATGTTCAACAAAGCTCTAGCTCTTACTAGCTTTGTAACAGGCGAGTCACTGAAAACTGGACCCTAAGGTTACAGATCCTTGTGCTTATCCTGAAACCATTCTTTGGAGATTGTTGAGATAATGGTGATATCTGGCACTTGGTAAATGTCACATTCTCTTCTTCCTGTATAGATTGATCTGTATATTGTTTACATTGTTACTAATGACGCAATTTATTTTTTTATGAGGTCCCTTTGCCTAGAAAACCTTACAAAGCATCATTTTATTAAATGCAGTGGATACTTACAAAGTTAAAAAGAACAAAAGTTCAATGTTTTTGTATGTTGTAGGAGAACTTCTTGGAAGTTATCATTTCACTGAAGGGTTTGAAATATTATGGTGATGTAGAGATGTGGTTTACAGTTGAATTTTTGAGAAAACAGCACTGATGTGGCATAAAGACCTAGAGAAATGGCAAAATGTTAAGATCTTATAGGTATGGATATTTATTTAACATCTTTATTGTTGTTGTGGAGCAGTTCATGTCCAGATGAGTTCTAACTAATGGAAAGTTGACCACAAGAAGGAGGAGTTTAAGTGCGTTGGAGAAAAGCACATTGGAGATTTTTGTGGTTTCTAAATAGGAAGTGGTTGAAGTGGGGAGATGGAAAGCTGAGGATTCATAGACCGTAGATACCTGTTGTGGGGTTTTCACATAGATGCTAAAGATTCTGGGCCTTGGGCCATGACTTGCTCCTTCCTGGTAGAATGGGAAATATCATTACAGGATAATAAATATATGTAGTTTAAACTACAGTGTCTTATGTTTATGTGGGAAAAGATTAGATTACAGATTAATTGTAACTCAGCCTCCAAAGTATCTGGGAGTGAATAAAAAAAGAAAGCATCTTCTATTATTCATGTAACTGGATGAGGGAGGCAGGAAGAGGGTGTGTGTGGATGGCACGGAACAATGAATGATAAAAAATCCCTCCAGGATCTTCTCTGTCTTCTGCCAACACATGGCTTGACAGCACTTGTCTCAACTGAGTTCTTAGTGCAAGGAAAGAGGTGGGATGGAGAGACAGCTCCAGTAATTCTGAAGGTTGGTACTCTCCAGCTAGGGGGAAAAAAAACAACACCAGTGACACTGTCCATTGAACCCACTCATACTCAAGAGAAGTATTTTCCTCTCTGCTCCTCACAGTCAGTGAAATACTCTGATAGGCTTGGCTTGACACTTGGAATGATCACTGGATTCAGATGTTTAGATACACTAGTTAATATGCTTTGACTTGGTACAAACCTTAAACCCCTATGCAGATGCTAGACATCGCCATTTTTGTAATGAACACCAGTCATGTTGGACTCAGAACCTGATATAAAATTGTGTGTTATTTGGCTATGCCAACTAATTGTCATGGAAATCATCTTTTTTTTTTTTTTTTTTTTTTTTACTGTTGGTCCTCATACTAAGCATCAGGAGTAGGAAATGCAATTAAAATGCCAGTTTGAGAGTTAAGTGTTAGCCTTGATGATAAAGTTTTACAATTTTTTTTCAAGCAACTGAAATCTTACAGGTAACTTCTAGTATATAAAAAGTAGAATTATTAAATGCTTTCAAAGACTATTATGTACCTATTTTGCTGACTATATTACAAAAAGGAAATATTACTGCTAAAATGGAAAGTAAGCCCAATGAAGTAGCTAGGAGTATGGATTTTGGAATCAAAGCTTACTTAGAGACGTAGCCTTGTCACTTATAACATGTTTAGTCTCTCTCAACCTGTTTTCCTTATATACATATTAGGAATAACAAAATAGTTGTTTCATAGAGAGATTGTGATGATTGAGAGGGTGATTGTTAAACATTCTAGTCTGGCACATTATAATGGTTTCTGTACTTGTTAGGTGTAATTAACAATAAGAGAAATAATAAAGGTAAATATTAAAATAGAAATTAATAAGCACTATGCTTAACATGTGAAATTTTAAGATTTTTTAAAAAAATTAATTTACTTGAAAGAGTTATGGAGAGGGGATGGGAGAGAGAGATAGAAACAAAAAGACAAATCTTCTATCTACTGATTCACTCTCCAGGGCTAGTTCAGGCTGAAGCCAGGAAGCAGGAACTTCATCATGGTCTCCCATGTGGATTCAGTGGCTTGAGCGCATGGACCAATTTCACTGCTTTTCTTGCAGGGGTCTGTATCAGAAATGGAGCAGGGTAAAATGAAGCAGCACCCATGTGGGATACTAGCATCCCAGGCAGCAGTATAATTCACTGTGCTCATACCTTGATTTGATACTGTTTTTCTGAAAATGCGGATGAATTAATGTTTATTGTCATCATTGATTTTAATGTTGTAGAACATATTTATGTTTTTTTTCTATAAACAATGTGGGGAATGCTTATAATGTGTCTTGAAGGTATATTGGTACAAGATGTCCTGGTACTGACTTTTTTTTAAAAAAACATGCAATTAAAGTGGAATGCTCTTTAAACTTTCATCTTCTCTTTTACACTTTTCATCTTCTCTTTTATTCCCTTCCCTTCTTGGAGAGAAGTTTGGTGGCAATTATATGTGTATGAGTTCTTTGCTGGAACATATGATTGAAATTGACCGAGTCTTCAAATAACATGCTGCAGAACAAATATATGGGATTAGCAATCAGATGCTTGTGCATCTGTCTCTCTTTGGAAACAGATTTTGGAAAGATGACCAGTTCTCTGATGTTTTTGTTGCCTCAGTCATTACTTCCTTTGTCCACATGTCTGGTCTTGCTTTTTGTGCACATGGCCATTCTAATGCTGGGAACATTATATGGTTACTAAAAAATATGAATTGCCCACCTGCCATGCTGGGTTCTTTGAGGGTGTTCGTTTCTGGCTAGCCCCAGTGCCCAGCCTTAAACTTGCTGGGTGCCACATTAGGAAAAAGTTGTTGAGTGTTTTCATGACTGGGGACAAAGCATGACTGTAGGCTCTTGAAGGATGGCCTTTGGAAATTATTCACTCTTTTAAACCTATAATTTTCTTGTCTCTAAGATGACTGTAATACTTGATTTTGTCATACAAGTGATTTGAGCTTAAGTGAACAAATTTAATAGCAAAAAAGAACAAATGAATATTTTCAATAGAATTTTAAAATATTAGGCAATGGAAGATAATTAAAAATTAATCATAATAATAGCAATCAAGCTGAACCATGCTATGGTATTTATTTTGTTTTGGTTTATACTGGGAAAAATTAGAGATAACTGACATTTTTAACACTAGGGCATTTTCCAAGTAATTGATACTAAATCCTCACAAGATAGGTAGCTGATAATATTTACGAATTTTTAAAAAATTATATGCCAGGTTCTATTTTCAGCCCTGTGCAAACACCTCCTTTAACCTTTATAACATCCCTCTCAAATCTCAATGCTATCCTACACTGTCTTATAGATGAAGTACTGCTTGTATGATTGGAATTGAAAGAGGAGCACAATATTTTGCATGTTGGTCAAAAACAAGTTGAATTACCATATGCAAAGTGTGTTTATTTGTTGAACACAGAAGCAACATCTTTGACAGATTATCCATCAGTGAGCACTAGGTTAGCAGGGGAGTTTACTCTCAAAAGGATATTTTTCTGTTTAACTTAATAATTAACAAAATAAGTAGTAAATGATAACTCTGTTTTGGAACCATCTATCTGATTAAATCTGAGAAACTAAAAGTTAATAACTATTACTTCTTTTTTGGCTGGGAAAGTTATTCGTTCAAGTAAGAGTGAAAAGAATTCATTAGAATTCTGTTGGGACAACTGGCTGATAGCCTGTAGAAACAAAAAGATAGACCCACATCTATCACCATACACTAAGATCCAATCTACATGGATAAAAGACCTAAACCTACATCCAGAAACCTTCAAACTCTTGCAAGAAAATGTAGGAAATACCCTGCAAGACCTAGGAGTAGGTCCCGACTTTCTAAGAAGGACACCAAAAGCAATAGCGGTTGAGAACAGAATAAACAAATGGGACCTCGTCAAACTAAGAAGCTTCTGTACAGCAAGGGAAACAATCAACAAAGTAAAAAAGCAACCCACAGAGTGGGAGAAGATCTTTGCACACTACATAGGCGATAGGGGGCTAATTTCCAGGATATACAAAGAACTTCAAAACAACCAAAAAACCAAAACAAACAAGCCACTCAAGAAATGGGCATGGGAAATGGGCAAACATTTCACAAAGGAACAAGTCCAAATGGCAAACAAACATATGAAAAATGCTCCAGTTCCCTGGCAATAAGGGAAATCCAAATTAAGACATCGATGAGGTACCACCTAACACCAGTAAGATTGGCCCACATAAAAAAGAACACCAACGACACTTGTTGGTGAGGATGCGGGGAAAAGGGAACCCTACTCCACTGCTGGTGGAGCTGCAAGTTGGTACAGCCTTTATGGAAATCAGTCTGGAGAACACTCAAACAACTCAAAATCTGCATACCATATGACCCAGCAATAGCACTCCTAGGAATATATCCAAAACACCTGTTTCACGACAAACCAACATGCATCCCTATGTTCATAGCAGCACAATCAGTAATTGCAAAAACATGGAAGCAACTGAAATGCCCATCAGCAGAAGATTGGATAAGAAAGCTTTGGTTCATCTACTCCATGGAATACTACTCAGCTATTAAAAAAAACCAAAATGCAGTTCTTTGTGGCTAAATGGGCCCAACTGGAAACTATAATGCTAAGGGAAATGAGCAAATCCCAAAAGGTTAGATACCACATGTTTGCCTTGATTTAACCTATAATTTTGGTTTGGTTGTTATTTTTTGAACCTGTCATTGATACTGTCTCAACCCAGATGTTTTGAAGAATTGAACTTGCATTATTTTTAACATATTATTTACTCAATACTATGTCAATTAATCCTTAACGTTGTATATTGATGCTGAGGTTCTGTTGGGGCTTTTAACTGACCGGAACTTTACTCTGTTAGCTCTACCTTCAGACCAGAGAAGGTCTCCCCAAGAGGCCACTGAATTTATCTGGACAATAAGATGCTGGACTTTATGCTAGGTATATGCTTGCAATGAAGGAATCTCAACTGAATTTGAACTGTGGTTATGCAACAAGGTGGAGGAATCCACTATGGTGGGAGGGGTGTGGGAGGGGTGGGGGGGAATCCCCAGTGCCTATAAAACTGTATCACATAATACAATGTTAATAACAATTTAAAAAAAAAGAAAAAAAAGAATTCATTAGCAATGGATGATACCCAGTATTTATTCTTTTGTCTGTCTTATCCAAGATTGTCCTTGTTTTCTAGATCAAAGCAAGTCTACTTGCATTTGACTTTGTCATATTTTTGAGGAAAGTGATGCTTTAGCTAGAAATAATATGGTGAAATTTTTGAGTGTGTCCATAAGGTGACAACTCTATAGCCAGCAGATTCTTTGCCTCATTTCAATAGAGAACAGACTTTATAGTTTTCACAAAGCCTCTATTCTATATCATATGGAATTTCTAATATTTAATTAAACCTGCCGATGTTTCAGTTCATCTGCTATCAGAAGGGTCTCACCCTGTATGAGCAGCTGTTTGAGGAACTGGTCAACACCGGGCATGTGCAAGACTAGTGATGTCCAGGTCTGCTACACGTGCCCAACATGCAGTGTTTATGTGCCAGAAATGTCGCAGGGCTTGCCACACTCAGCCATGAGTCAGGCAGCTCTGACCAAGAGGGGATGGAGCCTCGGAGGACTGGTACAGCCTCTTGCTGCCTGGGTATTCCACTCTCATTGTTGCCTCCGAAATGTTTGTTACTGCAGATCTTTCTCACACTCACTGGCCCAGATGTTTGCTGACTCCATGGGCTAGTATGTGTGGTCAACGAGCCAAAATCCAACTGGAGAGAATGCTGCTTGTGACCATGAACGTCTGTTAACTCAGGCTTTTAGGGTCACCAGGGGAGGGGACAGTACAAGGATCAGTAAGTGAACAATTTCTAGCCAGAGCACAAACAATGGATTTGGTTTCCACAGGTTGTGCTGGTGGTGACAACATAAGGTCATCTGAAAGGTGGCATGGAGCTGGAGTTTCATGGCAGTCACCTTTCATGAAGGGTTATGCTAAAATTGTTTCAGAAGATATATGGCAGGTTTAACTTTGGAGTGTCCAGTTATTTCACAACCTTTCTTGATAAAGTGTCTTAAAACTTGACATAGTTTCTACATCACAATGTTCTTTCCAATGCCACATTCTTTCTCCTGAAATTTATGGAGCAGTGTGCATTTCCTCCTCCACTTCTCCTTCCTTGTCCCACCTCTTTCTTCCTGCCGTCCTTTCCCTCCCTCTCCCTTTCTCTCTCAAACACACGCTTAAACACCATTTCTTAACTAGTATTGCTATTGACGTTGCAGACACGACTTTGAACCAGAGAGAGTTCCTTTGCTCTCAAGAAACTGACATTCCAGTGGGAGACAGACAATACATGAATTAAAGAAGAAGCTCAGAGAATATAAATGCATGAATAAAGCTAAACAAGATAATGTGATGAAGAGGGCCTGAGGAATGGGGTGATCCATGAAACTTTTTTGGAATGGCTCTGCCAGCTGGGGTCTGAATGATGAGAAATTATGGGAGATGCCACAAGCCGTACCTGTGTGATTCTCTTGTGTGGCCATGGCAGGGGAGGAGGGATGGCAGAATGGTAATACATGCATGGTAGGTTAAGTGGATTAATGGCGGTAATATGCAAGAATGCTCAGGTTAGTATCCTCAGTTGTGATAACATGGCTTTAAAGATATTCCGTCACTCATCTTCTCGTGTCTGTCAGTAGAAGTCATCATCATAAAATGTGTCAAAACGTTTGCAGAGATCAGATTACGATTTCTGTTGGAGCCATGCTTTAGATTCAATCTTTGGATCCCACTTGATGGTGTCAGAATCAAGTCCTTGCCTCTTGAGAATACCAGGGAGGTTAATTACAGCTCATTATCTGCCACTTTGATTTCAGACTTTGGCTAAAGTCTCATTGTTTGTTGGATGGATTGGACATGGGACTTTATAATAGAGTCCATACCTTGGGTTTCCTTAACTCAATTCCTCCTTCCCAGATGGACGAGATGCAGAAAGCTCTGAAGGCAGGGCCAAGGTGCTGGCCTGGGAGCTTTCTGGGATTAACTCAGGTGCTTGGCAGGTCTTCCACCGAAAATCCCACTTTCTGCACAGCACAGTGTGGAGGAAATGGCTTTGGTCTGGGGACACTTGACAGCAGGTGTTAGCTAGTGGCTGCCAGGTGCCTGATGAAAGAGATTCCTTACTGCAACATTGCTGGAAGAGGCATATTTAGTTGTACAAGAGCCAATTGGAATTTTTGCTTACTGGTCTGTAATTATTGAAGACATTATTTCAAAAGCTGCATCCAAGATGTACTCAGACAATACAGGGATAATTAATGTTCATGTTTGTGTAGTACTCACTTCTTGATCTGTGCGACTTGGCCTTACTGAAACTTTGAGGGTTGTTGGACATGGCCCCAAGACTGATATCCCTCAGGTGTGTGGCACAGTGCCAAGGACTGATTGATTGTATACTTACAGGGCATTGAACCAATCTTCTACCACTATCTGTGACACCTGATTAACCATATAACCATTCTGAGTTTGTTCTATTGGTAGAGATGCTAGCACCCACCTCATAGGAGTGTTATATGAATGATGTAGTAGATGGAAGCCTCTTAGAGTAGTGCCTGGTGTCATCCAAGACTTCATTTGAAACAAAAACAACATTCAGGAAATCACACCGCAGGCCTGACTGAGCAGATTTGTAGAGCTGGGACCCAAATATGGTTCTTGATTCTAAGTCTAGTAATCTTCCTACATCTTCACTTGTTGAACAGTTATAGAATGTGTTTCTAAGGCATCATCAGCTCACAAAGTAGTGTCTGAAGATATGAAAAATTTTAGTAATACAACATGTTATTCCTAGTGGTAACACCATTGCCTTTGCTTTCCATAAGGGGAAACTGGGGCAATTGGCAGTTATCTTGAACTGGCACTTGTTTACTTTTGATGATAATTTCAGTATGGCTTTTTAATATCTGGCTACTAATTTTACAAAGAGTGTGAAAAACTTAAGACTGAAAGTGGTATTTCCAAGATTACATTTAAGTGAAAATTTCCTATGAAGCCAAAATGTACGAGAATATGATTTTACAAATGAATTTGTAATGCAAATGTAACTTCCAAATGAGATTATAGATTTTTCCTGTGATGTTGTCATTTGTCAAGACATTGGATAAGTGAAGCTTGTCTTTGGGAATTGCTTGAAAGGATGAACAGTTTATTGAAAATGAGCTTTTATGGTTCCTTTTTTCAAGACGTAAAAAATTTTATTTGAGGTCAAAGTAAAAGGAAAATGGGGACATTGCTGCGGAAGTGGAAGATTCAGAGGTACTGCAAGTAAAAGAGAAATAAATGAATTCGGAGTTAGAAAATGTGGTTTTCCTGTGTGGCTTCAGCAGACACGGAGAGGCTTCCAATGGGGTTCTGGTGCCCGACGGCAGCCTTCGAGGAAACGGGTGCACTACCTCCCTGGGTCTTCAGTGGAACTAGGGTTCATGGGGTGCTCCACAGATGTCTCTATCAGACGCCTGCTGTGTGACTAGGAGAAGGAAAGGAGACTAGGCAAACTTGAGAGCTGGCGAGAAGCCACCACTTTTCTTTCCAAGGGTAATTGCTTCAGGAAAGGTTTTTGGCTTTGACTAGAGCCGTCAACAAATGGGAAAATTTGAATTTCATGAAGTCTGGGAGAGAGCATTTGGGGTGGGATGTGAGCCACATGACGGAGAGGCTGTTCAAATGAATCTTGTAAATGAGCAAAAGGTGATTTGCATTTGTTAGTTACCAGAACGTTGTCTTGGGGGTCAGAAATGAGATCTGCAGACCCTGAGGACAGTGTTGTCAGTGCATGGACTTGTGAGTATGGCAGGGGGTTTGAGTGGTGGGCTGCTGGGAGAGACACAAGAAGGGGGATGCTGTGGGCTTCTAGAACATTTTTTGGAAGGAAGGAGAAGGGGGAGTTCACAAAACAACTTGTCTGCAGTTGTCCAGCTGGCCCAGGGCATGCCATGCACACACACCAGGGTGGATAAGTCTGCTTAGGGAAGAGAAAGGTCAGGCACTTCCCTGCTTTATAAAACCTGCCCAAAGGCACAGAATGTCATTAGCCATTCCACATGAAAAGCTGTCCCTTGGTTTGCCCGAGGCAGCTCACAGCCTGTGGATATACCCGGGTTTGGAATGTGATGGTGGTACTTTCACTTACAACTCTTCTATTGGATGTTTGAGGGCCAACCATGGCTTTTACAGCTGGTTTAACTTGGGGTTTTCAATTGTAGCTGTGACACTGGTTGGTTGCTATTCACAACTTATTTTGCTGATGTTCTGAATTTGGTGTGAGTGTTTTGAAAGTCAAACTGTGGCTATGTGGTCATGTTCAGAAAACTTAAGGCTTAAGTTGCTTCATAATGAGACTAACGGGGTGTTTCAGGGTTGACATCACCACGAAGATTACAAGTCCAGATAATGTTTTTCAGATATTTACATGAACAAACAAGCAAGCAAAAAACCAACGCCCCCCCCCCCCAAACTATGGCACTGCAGGTTGAGCCTCAGCTTGCAATAGTGGCATCCCGTGTCAGTATGCCAGTTCAAATCCCAGCTGCTCCACTTAGCATTTTACAATCTGGAAAAATTCTGATATATAAAATGTATCTGGGGATTGGCACTGTAGCACTGTAGGTTGAGTTACTCTTTGTAATGTCAGCATCGTATATGAGCATTATTTCAAATCCAGGATGCTCCAGTTCTGATCCAGCTCTCTGCTAATGCGCCTTGGAAAGCAGCAGATTGTTGCCTCTGCCACCTATGTGGGAGTCCTGGAAGGAGTTCTAGGCTCCTGTGTTTGACCTGGCCCAGACCTGGTGCTTGTGGTTATTTAGGGAATGAACTGGTGGGCCAGTTTCTCTCTGTCCCTCTCTCTATTTCTCTCCCTCCCTCTTACCCTCTCTTCTTCTCTAATTCTGCCTTTCAAATAAATAAAATTTGAAGGAAAAATAGAAAGAAATATATCTGGTCCTATAGGATTTCAGGTGAAGCTCTGTGTACCTGTACCTGCTAGACTACTTCAAGTAGCCAATCTAAATCTTTGAGTTAGGAAAAGGGGTGTTTTTGTCTTTTGAATGAGTAAGCAAGTTTACTGAGATAACATCCCTCCCTTTTATTTAAATTGTTTAAATCATTCAGCCAGTGTATATTTCAGCATCTTCCTGAACCAGATTCTCCTAGATGAACAATAATAGTGATTCATATCCCTGATCCTTGTTTTATGTACAAGGGATATTCAAAAAGTTTGTGGAAGATGGGCTGGCATTGTGGTATAGTGGGTTAACTTGCTGTTTGTCATCCCGGTATCCTGTGTGGGTACCTGTTCAAATCTGGCTGCTTAGCTCCCGATCCAACTCTCTGCTAATGCACCTGGGAAGACAATGGAAGATTGTCCCATCACCCAATGGGGAGCCTGGAATGAACATGGAGACTCGTGGCTTTGGTACCAACCTTGACTCTTGAGGCCAGTTCTGGAATGAACCAGTGGTGGAAAATGGTGCTCTGTCTGTCTCTGTATCTCTCTCTTTCTCTCTCTCTCGTTGCAGCTCTGCCTTTCAAATAAATAAAATGGCCCTTTTAATTTTTAAATAGAAGATTGTGGACCCTAGCAGCTCTTTGCAACTCTTTATTGTTTGGCTGCTGTTAGTTCATGGCCTATCTGCCTGCAAAGCATTGGCTTCCTCTGGGTCGGGCAGCATGGCTGTGGGTATCATTTGTCTTCTGTTTCCTGCAGGAAATCTGTACTTCTTTTATGCTCCACAGTTAGAGAAAATCAGAGGGAAACGGGTCTTCTCTGTCTGGATGTCTGTGTTAGATCCTGATTAGCTGTGTTTCTCCATGGTGAAAACCTTCCTGTTGGCCACTCAGTTTCTCACTCGCTGCCTGATCCCTCTGCTTTATCAGGGCTCAAAGAGTAGGACATTAGTCATTGCTTCTAACAACATGTATTTGGCCCGGTACAAACAGATCTTAGATTGAGAAGGGCATATCTGTTTTTCTTCTGAACTTCTTAAAGACCGAACAGATTGTGAAGAGGAATGTGCTTGTTTTAGTTCAGAGATAATGACTTCTAACGGCTTCATGTCTCTGAAGGGTCTTGAGCCCATGGATCCTTCCATTCTCATCTACTCTTCCATATTCCTCTTCCTCTGATCCTGCTCTCTAGCCTGGTATCTTGGGACTTTCAGGGGAGTCTCCTTCCTCCCACCCCATCCCTGTCTATTGTCAGCTGCCTCTGCTGCCTACTTGGTTCTCAGACCAAATGTGTCCACTATTTGGTTCCTGCAGATTGTCTGTGGGTGTTGGCTTGGGTACTCAGTTGCCTAACAAACACACTGCCTGTTCCTCACTCTTCATGCCAGCAGCCTTCTCTTGGCACAGTTGCAGATATCTAAACTTATAATTTCCTGGCTGTTTCAGGGACCTGGAGTGGCTGGGGCAGCCAGGGTTGCGTGTCTGAGATGTTAGGAAGAACATTAATATGCATGAAAATGATTTTGATCTGAGATCTGGACTGCTGAGTAAGAAGTCTGAATATGAGTGAATGGAAAGATTCCTGGAAGAGTCCATGTGATTCTTTTTTAATCTATCTCTCTATGCTTAAGATATTGGGATATATATGAAGTGTTTTTCTATAGCTAGAAGAATACTTCATGAAGTGTTTTTCTACATTCTTGATAATAGTGATAAATGTTTATAACAGAAATATTTCATGGGAACCTTTAGTTCAATTTGTATATCATATCTTTATCTTGAAAATTTTACATTAGGAATATTTTATTTTTAGAATAATTCAGATAATATCTGTTGATTTCTCTTCATTGTACTGCATTCTGCACTGAAGGAAAGATTTGGAAAAATTTGTTTTGTGGGTATAGCTGAGAGTTCAGTATGCACTGTAGTTGTTTCTACATAGCATCATCGTTTCCATCCAGGGACTCCCTTTTAGATTAGGGGTTGGCATGGAAATAAATTTGCTCCAAAGAGCCACCCCATTCCTGAGTGTAGATTGAATAGATCTTTGTAAATAAACTTCTTTAGCTTTGTTGAAAGTAGTGGGAAAATGTAGCCCTTCGTAGTTACTGTTCACAGCTATTGAGGAATTTGTTTTTTGGGTTTCCTTTCACCTAAAGTAATTGTAACAGCTAAGACAGCAAGTAACAAATAAATTCTTCTCCTACATAACAAACACCTACTCAGTATTTTTGGTGAAATGCCAGTTAATTCACAACTCTCTGAGGCCATGGGAGATGTGGCATTAAAAATGGATTTTTTATGCAAATTGCTTGATAGCAAGAGTATTTTTCGATTTCTAGTTCCTTTGGATTTGGAATATTTGCACATACATAGTAAGTTAGCTTGGGAATGAAACCCCCATCTAAACATAAAATTTTCTTTATGTTTCTGATATACCTTACACAGTATAGCCGAAAGGTAATTTTATACAACATTTTAAATATAAGAATAAACTTGTTTATCACAGCTTAAGGGGGTAGGAGAGTCAAAGTCTTTTTTTAATCCCCTTGGAGATAACTATGTGTTGAGCACCTGCCTTTTGATTGTGACTTGTCACATGAACTGAGATATGAAACTTTCCACTTGTGATAAATATGGCAGTGCTCAAACTTTCTGGATTCTGCAGAACTTCTGAACTAGGGATGTTCAGCCTATGATAAGTCCAATGCCTTACACAGTTCCTGGGCACAGAGAGAGACATAAATTCATGGTCCCTGGCACGTCCTCATTCCATCTGGGGAGCAGAGACAGTGACTAGACTTGGGCTGTTTCCTATTTGAGCACTTTCTGGAATGTTTCCAGGGGGTTTGTTGTAATGGCTTGGGATACTTTAATTTTTTGAGAACTTCCATTGCTCTTCCTGTCTATCCCATCCTTCTACCAGACTGTCTACGGTCTGCCTGTGTGAACGGCTCATTTCTTTGGACTCCAAGGAAAACCATATCATGTGTCCTTTAAGTACCACAGAGCATTTGCCTTCAAAGTACAGCTCCCTGTGCCAAGCTCACAGATGATGGATTTTGTTTTTCTTCTGCCCAAGGGTCAGTGGAGTAGGCAGTTTGGTATTTATCAATGTAGTGTGACCATTTCCTCTCTCCTACCCGACTGCCCCTTCTCCCCTGTCCTGCCCCGTCCCGTGCCGTGACCCTCCATCAGGCCAGACGACTCTGGAAGCCTTTGTGTGCTCATTTCCTTGAAGAAGTGGAAGGTAAAATGTTTGAAAGCAGGGCAGCTGTGGCCTGTTCTGAGACATCAAGGTTGATTATTTGTTTTTCTGGCTTTTTCACAAAAGAGCCTTTGCCAGAAGACCTTTGCACTCCTGCTCATGCAAAGTCCAAATTACAAAAATACCCAACAAAAATAAAACAGAAGCCAGGCGCGAGGTTATCTTACCAAAACAGGACTCCTTCCTCCTTGAGATTGTACAAACAAATGAGTTCCCCCGGTAAATTTCAATCCATCATTCCTGATGAATTTAGCACAGTTTGGCTTTGTCTTTAACTCAGACCATATTGTCTGGTCCTTGGGGCTGGGTTCTATTTCTTCACTTTGTTTATCCACTGAATAGTTAATCAATTTAGGGGAGAAAAGAGTAGTTTAATGGTTTCCTTTTCCCTTCATGTATTCAGTAATTTAAAAAAAACACCCCAAAATGGGGCCTGCAGAATAATAAGCAGCTTTCCTTGGGTGCTCTCATCAGTGCACCAGTCAGATTGCTGTGGACTAGGCATCCCCAAAGACAACTTCTTGAAGGAGGAATGGTGTCAGCTTTCTAATCAGGAGAGGAAAGAGTGCAGCAGCAAAGGGAGACAATGTGGGACAGAGGTATAGAACCCAAACTCTGCTGGCTTGGCTTTGAACCCTTTGCTTCTTACTACCTGGAAATCTTGGGCAAGTCCTTCACCCTCCTTGTTTAATGAATCGTTGCCTCCTCTGTTTCGTGAGGATAGTAATGGGTGTCTGTATTATGGTATTGTGATTAAATACATTAATATTTCTAAATCATCTGGGAGAATGCCTGTTCCATAGTAAAAGCTCCAAAAGTGTTTGTTAAATACGCAGAAAAGAAATGGAGATGGAAAAAATGCCAGAACAGATTAGTGGCAAGAACTCTAAGGAGACTCCTTTCAAATGAGATGAGATAATTGGCAGTGTCACAGGTGGCAGGGAAAATGAATAGGTTGGCTATTAAAAGGTAAACAATAAATGTAGCTATTTGGAGTTTTTAAGTAGCTTTCAACAATTCAGATCTGTAACCTTGCTTATTTTTAAAAAATTGTTTATCTGGAAGGCATGGAAGAGGAGGCTCGTAAAGGCTAGGACTGTGACAGGTTTGAAGCAGGAGCCAGAACGTAGTCCAGGCTCCCACATGGGTGTAGGTGATGGAAAACTAATTACTTGATCTATCGCCACTGCCCTCTTGGGTCCCCATGGACAGGAAACTGGAGTCAAGGAGCTGGAGCCAGGAATCAAACCCATGTACTTTGATTTAGGATGTGGGCATTTTAATTGCTAGGCTAAACGCCAACTCCCAGATGTGAGATTTTAAGTGAGCGCTTTAACCTTCCCAACTGTAAAAGGTACTAATGGACTGGATTGCCTTTCCTTTAGGTGTGTTCCAACTCCAGAAATCCACAGACTGGTTTCCTATTTTTGGTAGGATTCTGAGCACAGAAGGAGTTCACATCTTACATGTCTAAGTCATCATCTGAAAGGGGATGAGGAAGGAGAGCCACCCAATGGCATGGTGGGGCCCCCAGGAGTCAGGGGATGAAGTTACTTCTTGAAGATGGTTGGTGTCAGCTGCCTGGCTTCCCTGGGGTCCTGACACACATTCTTCCTGTCCCTTTCAAGTATTTGGTGATTATTTTTTCCTGACTCTTTTCCTTCCTAAGTTGCACATGAAATGGGCTATGTTGTTTGAACTCTTGTTTACTTGGGAAGGAAGAAATGGTATGGTACAACATAAATAGCAGGTGTAAATCCTCCAGATGAGTTCCAGCAGCAGGGAGAGTGCTTATTTAAGTGGCTGTGTGGAATTCTTCCTGCCTCACTTTATAGCATATTTTGGATATTATAGTCCATCTGTGCACCATTTTCTTGTGTGTGTGTTTGTTTTTCAGTTTGCTTTTTGTTCTCATGTTCCCCTCAGGCTCTTTAAATATTCCTATTCTACAAAGCAGCAGTTGTGGTTTTTGCTTCTAGGGTGCTGTCCCCTGGGTTACTTGAATATAAATTTACTTGTGTTTAGCCATTAAGTGAAGGGTGCTTCTTTCCGAGGAGCACACTTACTATTCTGGCATGGATATGTGAGCAGACTGTTCCCTGCGGATTTTGGTATCTGTTAGAGGTGACGTTGACAATAGTTGGCATTGAGCAGCATGATGCTGTGTTCAAATAAATATTGAAGTTGGTTATGTTCATGTTTGTATCAGGCCATAGGAAGCACAATGTTCTCAGATTTGAACCTATAAAGAATTCTGAAAAAAGGAGGATGGGATCAATGGGAATGACCTTTGCACCCATGTTTGTCAAGTTTTGTTCCTTGACTGTTGTCTTTAGTTAGTTTCCATTCAGAACTTAACAGGTAGGTTGTACTGCAGTAATAAATAATACTCAAATTTGATTGCATAGCTTAAAACAGCTGCTTATTTGTAAAAAAATTTTTTTTAGAGAGGAATGGATGTAGAGATTTTACTGGTGGCCTGTGGTTTTCTGAGTTTCTAGAATGAAAACTGTGAAGAGGGGAGCAGTGTGTTGGGAATTCATTGGGGGCAGGGACTCTCCAGTGTCCCCCACTAAGGGACCCTGTGTCTTTTTTTTTTTAAGATGTATTGAGTTTTTTTTGTCTTGGAAAGTCAGATTTGTAGAGAGGAGGAGAGACAGAAAGATCTTCCATCTACTGGTTCACTCCCCAAATGGCTGCAACGGTTAGAGCTGAGCTGATCCAAAGCCAGGAGCCAGGAGTTTCTTCTGAGTCTTCCACATAGGTGCAGAGTCCCAAGGCTTTGGGACGTCCTCTAATGCTTAACCAGGCCACAAGCAGAGAGCTGGAAGGGAGGTGGAGCATCGGAATATTAATGGGTGCCCATATGGGATCATGGTGGGTGCAAGGTGAGGACTTCAGTCACTAGGCTACTGCACTGGGAGGCCCCTTTCTTCCTGTGTTGCTTTTGTTGGGCTTGCTTGTCCAGGAGCTTTTACTCTATCCAAATTTATTGACACAGCAGGAAATGAGCTTGACTATTTGGTCTCTGAAAACTAATTTTAATCACAGCACTGAAAGTTGAAGAGTGGGTGTCACTATGGAAGTCATACCCTCTAATACCTTCTTCATTCAGTTTCTTGATGTTACCATCTTTGGTAGCTTTCTTCATGAAGTAAGATCAATGGCCAACATGTTTGGGTGGACACAGAGAAGGCTATTCCGGTGGGTTTCCCATACAGCGTAGGCATGATCTCGTCCATAGCGTTGGCAGTACCAGTAGCTGTGTGGGTGAGGGTGAGGGTAGTTCTGCAGCTGTTATATCACAGTTTAATATGTGATGGTATGGACTGTGGTTTGAGTGTCTCCACCATGCTGAAGTTGTCACAGATGACCTTGGCCAGGTGTGCTAAGCAGTTAGTACAAAACTCTTTGCTGCTGATTTTGGGAAACTTATAGTATTCATACCTATTCTAAAAATAGGAGCATCCACTGAATGGACAGAGATGGTGACCTTGTGGTGCCACCCTTAAAAAGTTAGCCTCAGTTTTCTCCATAGTAATGGGGCCTTCACAACGCATTTGGCACCAGCATTACCTCATTTGATGGTGGTGGGATCTTTCTCCAGCATTACCTCATTTGATGGTGGTGGGTTTCCCATTGATGACAAGCTTCCTGCTCTCAGCCTTGACTGCACCATGGATGTTCCCATGGGTGGCATCATTGTGGACAGGCATACCGTATAGTTGAGGTCAGTGAAATGATCATTAATGGTGACAACATGACTTTGCCAGGGTTGATCAGCGCCTCAATATGGTCAACCCCATTCATTCTAATCTTTATCATTGTGTTTTGAGGATGCAGAGGCACCGCACAAGCAACTGTGTGGCTGTCTGTGGACTGGGGAGGAGTTGGAGAGCCCCACGTTTTTTTATGACCTATGCTGTATTCCACTGGGACTGACATCCATGTAAACCTGATTGGTAATACAGGCTGATGCAGTCTCCCCCCACCTGAAATGTCCTACCTCTGGTGAAGGAAAGGGAACACTGTATCTTGTGAGATTTGGTCTTGAACTCAAACTCATTGTCCAGTGAAATGTAAATACAGGTATGTCAACATCCATAACTGACTTAAATAAATAGACAAAGAAATACTATCCTGGTACGTTCTTGGAGGAAAAAGAATTAGAAATGTTTAGTGAATAGCACTAAATGCTAAGAACAGAGCTCATGTAGACACTACAGTGGGTGCCACCATGATAAATGCTAGTGCGTTTCAGTTTTAGAGAAATTAAGTGCTGGGGAAACAGCTTTAGCTGGAAATGTCAAAAATATCATAATGAAGGTAAAATCGTTTCTTTTTAAAAACAATTTTTTTTTTACACAGGAAAAAGATGGAGGGAGAGATTCTACCCATTGATTCACTCCAAAAATGTCTGCCACAGTGGATAGATATTGCTCTGTAGCAAGAGCTGGGGTTTTAAGTGGAGCTAGGTTGTAAACCCAGCCACTCTGACACAGGATGTGTGCATCCAGGCACTGATTTCAACGTTGTGCCAAGCACTCACCCCTAAAATGGCTGTTAAAATATTTTCTTTGTTAATTGAATTAGGAATGTTTCCTTTATCATGCATATTTTTAGTTTTTATATTGTCCCAAAGTTACTAATATTTTTTAAATCATCTCAAGAACTTAAGATATGATTAAGAAAGATTGGCTTTAGTTAGCTTTATATAAATTCAGATATTCTGTTGAATCTTAATATGTGAACACAACATTTTTGGCCTTTTTTTTTTTTGCTGTGTTTCAGCAGTCTACAAATTGAACACATTTAAAGAGAATGAGTTCTTTATTACATGCTGGCTTAAAATGCAGCCAGAATTCTGGTGAAAGCCAATGGGTTTTTCTGGTTTTCTTTTTCCTGTGTTTCTTTCAGTGTTGAACTTGGAAATAAACCAGCATTATGGCTTCCTCATGGAAACGGTAGTAATTCTACATAATACACAAGCAAGTTCAACATTGGCAGTACTAGACCCTTGCTGAATCAGTGCTGACCACACAGGCTGAAAGTTCAGGTGTCTTGCTCTATCCTCAGTTGCATGCCCAGTGTCTGTTGCTGCTTTTCTGCATCCTAGAGGGATATATGGTTTGTCTACTAGAGTACAGACATTCTGTGAAAAATGGTGTGTAACCCATTGCCTGTTCTCTGCCAAATTGAAAGGGAGGGCACCCTTCCTTTCAAAACAATAGAAAGAGTAGACATCTGGCGATCCGTAATCAAGGGTAGGGATCTTGGGCAGCCCCATACTCCCTGTAGAACTGTGCACAGGTGCTGGTTTCATTTCTTGAAGTCTTAGTTTTCTTTTTGGTAAAATGAACATGAGAAAGGCTTTCTGTGATAGCTGTAGTATCTATGGCTTATATACAGTTCTGACACGTAAGAAGCATCTGATCCATATTGGCATTGTGCTTCCTGGCCGTTCGAGGTTTTTGTATTATGGGAAAATGCAAGAGGCAAGAAGTAATCTCATTTGTCCCACCTTCTCCCCCCACCCCCGGCCTTTGCTGCCAGATCCTCTTTGAATTCTCAAGAGTAATTGCAGTTTTCTTAGCATCTTTTAGAATTATGACATGTCAGTTTTCTCCTCTAGTCATGACTTTCATGTGTTGGAGTCCGTGTGTGTGTGTGTGGTGAGCATTTAGCCTATCAGTTAAGGCATTCATGTCTTACATTGGACTACCAGGGTTTGATCCTGACTCCAGCTGCTACAGTTGTAGACTCTGGGAGAGAGTAATGATGGCTTGTGGGACTGGGTCTTTATGACTTCTGTGAGAGACCTGGATTGAGTTTCTGGCCCTGGTCTTCAGCCTTGTCCAGCTCTAGCCACTGTGGGCATTTAGAAATGATCCAGCAAGTGGGAGCTTTCTCTCTCTCTCTCTCTCTGTTCATATCTCCCTGCCTGTCAAACCTATGAAAACAATTTAAAAGTTTGTTAAAAATACATCTAATGAAAAAAAAAACTGTGCTTGGATTTCAAAAATTTTTTGTGCCAAAATAATCTTATCTTTTAATTCCTTTTGTCCATGAACATTTAAAGTGTCCTGGTAGATGGAATTCTCTACCATATTAAGTCACAGCCCTTTCCCCATGCTTTCTTACTATTTTTGAGTGATTGCTTTAGTAAGTATTTTTCTGAATAAGGAGATTGGCATTGATACCATAGGAGAGAGAATAAGAACTTTAATAATAACTGCTACTAAAACTGAATAGCCTCTATGCCTATAAGACTTTATCATAGAAAATAATAATAATAATAATAAACTAATAAATAAAATAGCTACTCTATGAAATATGAAAGTTTTCATTTTTACATGAGATCATGTTTTCACTTTCCTTAACCCTGAGGTAGCTGTGATTATTATATGTGTGTGTCATAGAGGAAGATGGTCAGGCTGGGATTTAAAGTAATATGTGCAGGATAGTGTGCTTGGCCAGTGGTAGCGCTCAGGTTTGAATTCAGCACCAATTGCCTTCAGAATAACTTGTTTTCCCCTACTGAACTCACTGTGCAGAGGAGGATCAACTCACAATAATGTGCCAGGGTGGATTAACTGTGGCAGCTCCAAGTAAAAGAGCATATTGTTGGCTTTTTGTACACTCTCCACTTCTTGTCTGGGCGACTTACAAATCCGAAGGTGCTGCTGCTGGTTCTGCCTGATGAGAAGGTTGTAGAGGCTCAGAGGCTGTCCTCTGCAGAACTCTCCTTTTGTGATTTCAGCTTTTGTGTGTATGTGGCACCTCATCTGTGTGATGGGAGGGGATGACTATGATCAAAAGTAAGCAGAAGGAGACCAGCTAGAAAATTGGGCCATGCCTTACTGCCTGAATTGCTTTCTCATTTCTATCACTCCCGACAACTTTTCTAAACACATGGGTCTCGTAAGCAAATCCAGGGGTCCTCTCTTCTTGTTTGGAATAGCGTCATTTGGGCACGGCTGTTCTGTTAGTTTTCCATTTAGAAACATTTACAAAGGTAAACATCAAGGCCTGTGCAGCAGCTGTAGTTGAAGATTTTGACTTTGAATTAGGAGGTTTGCTTGGCTGGATACCCTTCTTAAATGGTAGTGATCCTTCCTCTCTTATGGCCCAGTTGCTAAAATATAGGGCACATGGGAGATCTTTAAAGGATCCAGTTCCTATTACAATGTTTTGTGAAAGCAGGCAGTGCAGTCCGGTGCATAATGTTTCAATCTAGTTTCACGGTTCTTTTGATGAACCCCAAATAAAACTGAACGAGACAGCATCATCCCAAGGGTTAATGCTCTGGAATTTCACACTGAACAATTGGCATTATGTCCTTTGCATTCTTGAGGAATTTTCTCACTGATGTCAAAAGAGTCTGGTTTGCGATGCCGGACAGTGTTCCAATGACTTTGCATATCACATTCTCTTAACCTTGAAGGAAACCCCTGCATGCTAATTGGGGGTGGGGGGAGGAAAGGGGAAGTAGTGTGACTGGTTCTTTGGCTGCAGTTGGATTCGATGAGCATGTGCATTTAGTTAAAAAACGAAGTACAACAAAACTCTTGCAAATGGGTGGGCATTCTGGTGAAATGATTACTTATTACATTTTATATATGCCTTACTATGTCACTATGATTATATCTTTTTAAAATATACATAGTTTTTAAAATTTTATTTCCTGATTGCTTTAGTTATCTATCGCTGTGTAAGAAACCATTCCAAAAACTTAATAGTAAAATAATGATTTATTGTTTATTAAGTTGATTAGTTCAGTAGGGTAATTATGTCCCATTTTCACTGCACTCTGCTGGTGTTGAGCTTGACTCATTATCAGCCTGGTGGTCTCAGGGTACTTGAACATTTGCAGGTAGCTGGCTTCTAAGGGAGATCAAGCAGAAGCTGCAGGCCCTCCTATGGGTAATTTGGAAGTCACAGTATTTATTTCCACCACATTCTGTTGGTCAAAGGGAGTGACAGAGTACGTCCAGGTTTAAGGATAGGAAAATAGACATGAGTTTAAGGCTTGATATGATGGCTTAATTGGCTAATCCTCTACTTGTAAGTGCTGAGATCTCACATGGGTGCCAGTTCATGTTCTAGCTGCTCCACTTCCTATCGAGCTCCCTGCTTATGGCCTAGAAAAGCAATGGAAGACTGTGACTCCTTTGGAAATACTGTTTACCACATTTGCTCTACTTGTGGAGGCATAGGCAGTTTTAAATTCATTTATAGCTTTTTAAAAATTCAGTGCTCTTCAAGTTTAGAGAGTCAGCAGAACATCTCTTTAAACTTTGTGTTATTATCAAAAACATTCTAGTTTGTAAGTTAGGATATCAGAAATCTTTGTTCCATATTTAGAGATGTGGTAGGTTTAAAAAAAGTATTTAAATAAACTCACTTACTTGAAAGGCAGAAAGAGGGAGAGATATGTTCCATCTGTTGGTTCACTTCACAAATGCCCAGATGACCGAGGCTGGGCTATGCCAAAACTGGGAGCTTAGACCTCAGCCGTGGTATCCCACATGATGGCAGCAACTCCAGTACTTGGGCTATTACCTGCTGCTTCCCAGGGTGCATGTTAGCATGAAACTGTGTTGGGAGGGGAGCCAGAATTCAACCCAGGTCTGTTAGTTGTTGGAGGCAGTGATTTGAGCCTTTGTCTCGGCATCTGGATCTAGATAGTTGGACATCTGTATTCCTGACCCCTGCACTTGTGTGTTGGGGTGGATGGCACCTCTGGACATTTGTGGGAATGTGGGTTCATCTCCAGTTCACGTCTCCTGGAGCTTTTTTAACTTAGCCAAAGGGGAGCCAGTGTCCCCCACTGGAAAACTGAGACTACAGACTTCTTCTTCAGGCCTTCTCTGGAGTCTGTGCTGTGCAGAAATAATATCCATATGTTGGGGACAGCTTGTGTTAAGAATAATCTCTTTGAGCCAACTAATACTGTGAGAGATTTTTTCCTAACCTTGTCATTGTGCTATTTGCAGCACAAGTCCAGCCAAACAGCTTTTCCATTTTATCATCAGGATTGTAAGAGCAGCATGTAAAGTAATTAAAATAATGGCACCAGGGAAATCTGTGTGGAATTTAAAAAATTACTACATTTCTGTGTCTGAACTTTGTCCATACCCAGGGAACTATGGTCTGGGTGTCAGTTCTTACAAAAGGATAGGAAATGAGGATTGGATCAAGGGAACTTCAAGAAGGTATGGAAAATGAAATCAGAGGATTTTGATTTTGATAAATTAATTTTTAAAAATTTGAGACTGACAGATGAATGAAGGTTTCATCCATTGGTTCACACATCAAATGCCTGCAGCAGATAGGGCTGAATAAGGGCAAAATCAGGGGTAGGGAACTCAGTTGAAGTCTCCTATGTGGATGACATGGGCCCCTCCATCTGCTACCTCCCAGAGGGTGTGCATTGGTAGAAAGAAGGAATCAGGAGTTGATGTGGGCAGCCCAACCAGTGACATCTTAACCATTTTGCCAAACACTCACCTTGATGCAAAACATTTTGGAATCAGTACATAGCTGTATTGGAAAGGCAGAGCGGATCGAAAAAGCTCATTAAGGAGACAGAGTAAAGAGCAGAAACCTGGGATAAAAATGCAAGGTTTCTGGTTGATCTTGTGCACTTCCTCTCTGAAAGGCGAATCCTTTTGATCTAAAGATGAAAGCCATCTCCGGAGTCTCCCAGGCAAGATGTGCCATTCCGTCAGGGTGTTCTCAGCCTTTTGCCAGGCTCTTTGTTGTTTCTGAGTGTGAGCTTGACACCATAAACTTCTCCTAAACAGCATTTCCAGAAGGGCTCCTGTAGCTGTGTGCATGCTTTAAAATAAAAGCAACCTCTTTCTTGCTTCAGACAAGAACCCAAACCTATCTGTGTCCATGAAAAATATCTGCATGTCTAGACAGTGGTGCTGATCAACTCCCCTTTGTAAGAAAGGGACACAGAAATGCCATTATTCTCCCCAGAAACCTTGTAAGGTCCTGTGTGACCCTGGTGACCTCACCCTCAACCAGTGAAACAGGAGCCAAAAGTGCGCAAGGAGCTGAGCTGGGGCCCACTGACGGAGGTTGTAAAGCAGTCTTGGCGGGATGGGGCAGTCCTGTGTTCAGCCAGCAGCCCCTTGAGGACTGTAGCTGATTGTCCTAAAGATTGAGAGTGGAAAAAAAAAGTGATCTCAGGACCAGTGGGACTAGTGTCCCCGACCCAGCAGTAGGCTTCCACCCAGCTGGCACATAGAGTAAATAGAAAAGAAACTCTGTAATGGAATTAATTTAAATCAGGGCAGAAAAAAATTAAAGCACAACTTTTCCGGGTAAAAATAACTTAAGGATCAAAAGGGAACTTCTCTTTGCAGCTTGCTTTCACCAGATACTGTGCTTGGTGTTGGACAGCTAAATTCACCATAATGCGAAAAAGGTTTTGTTTTTGATTTACAAGGCAGCCAAAACACACCTATGTGTGGAAGGCATGAAGTTATTTGTGTCTCCCTATATTTTCTATATCAAGCAACTTTTCCCACTTTTTTCCTCTGATGCCATTTTCTGGGTATATGACTGTAAGTCATTAAAACCATTCAGGATAGCTGTTTGTAGGCCTTCGCTGTTGTTGGATGGAGCTGAGGATTCTTTGCTTTCACAGTGGCCCCGAGTGAATTGTCACATGTGGTTAAGTCTTCATCCTGCGGTGACCACAATATTATCATAGCCACATCCAGTCCATTGTGCACTGAATTTGTCGCCAAAATAACTTTTACCTGGGGTTATGAGAAGATGTTGGGACACTCACCGTCTTGTTGCTGGGTAGCAGCTGCTCAGAACAGCTATCATGTTCACACAGCTGTGGAACAAACCACATCTGAAGCACATCCCAGTGTGTGATTGACCCTTGCAGTGAGCAAGTGTTGGAAGTTTCCCGTTTCCTTCTTTCTTCAGTCAAGAAGTAGGCATCAAATTAAGAGGGAAAAATATCAGTAATCATCTACAGTAATACAATGGAACAAACCAGCTCTAGAAATAAGTTTTGCCTCTTGGTGACGACTACATTTATTGGAAGGGCTGGAGAAAAAATAGAAATGCTATTTAGCATAAGAAATACAAAGCTATTTGCAAATCATCTCACTTCAACAGTGGAAGAACCCTTGGGTCATTTCTTGGTATCAAATCGCAGGCTTTGAATGTCTTGTGTCTTCAAAGAGACAATTGTACAAATTTCCTGTTTTCCACCCAGGGCGAATTCTTTGTTTTCAGCCAATTCCGAATGGAGGTGCCATCAGTGCAACAACCTCTCTCCAAAGAACTGTGGGATGGTCTATTTCATTGATTTATATATCTCCTCATCAGTTGCTAAAGTAGTCACAGTTGGTTCCACATCTGCTAATACCGTATCTTAATGTCGATCATGAGCAGGGAATCTGCCTCTGCCCAGAAACTCTGTCTTTCTCATTTTCAGGTAAATTTGTTTAGCCGGGCCCAACCTGATGAAATTCAGCTGCGGCTTGATAGAGTCGGTAGATAGTTGCCACATCATCCTCCATGTCTGCAATCGTGGACTCTTTCTCCAGACTTGCCCACTCTATGACAAGGGGAGGAAGCTCTTATTTAAGGTACAACCCTCCTTCACGAGGGCTGGTGGAGGGCAGGGCAGAGGGAAGAAGGTGTCAAGAGGTTGAGTAACCTGCTCTGGCCATGCCACCAAGTTGCAGAGCAAAGACTCACATGAGGTGACATCACAAGGTTTGTGGAAAACAAAGCTAAAAGATCACTATGTTTTTGCTGCAAAATATCTTAGAAATTCATGCATCATTTTTTTTTCATAACACAGTTCCTGTGAATTTTTGAAGACATTGATGTGAATGGATTTGAGACAGTTTTGCACCTGAATAAACTTGCCTTGGATTTTGTGCCGTGTCCTCCTCCTTGGTCTCCTGATGCAGAGCTTGTGTGCTTTACCGCAGAGCTTGCCCACTTTGCCATGAAGGTCGGATGCTTTGGTTTGGTTTCTAAAAGTCCTGCCTGTTGTAAGGCAGGACGGACTGTGCACGGTCAGTGTGTGACGTGCACGATGTATGGTTCATCCAGGGCAGTCGGCCAGCTGCAGTCACACAGACATCCTGCTCAGGGGAGGGCTGTGGTCATGATCTGGCCAGATGGCTGTGAAAGTCTCCAAATGCGTGCTCTCCGTTCCTGTAACTGACTGGCAGTGATCAAATCACAGAGTGTCTGTGGAGTAGGGGTACTGCTTGGGCGTGAGGAGGAAGGCACATTTCTCAGGGAAAAGTCAGACTGCTTTACCTAAACAGAGACACAGGGCATAAAGTGGGGCAGGGAGGGCTTGAGCATGTGATTTTTTTAAAAAGACTTTTTTTTTTTTATTATTGGAAAGTCAGATATATGGAGAGGAAAAGAGACAGGGAGAAAGATCTTATGTCTGCTGATTCAATCCCCAAGTGGCTGCAATAGCTGGAGCTGCGCCCATCCTGAGCCAGGAGCCAGGAGCTCCTGGAGCCAGGTACAGGGTCCCAAGGCCTTGGGCTGTCCTCCACTGCTTTCCCAGGCCACAAGCAGGGAGCTGAAAGGGAAGTGGAGCTGCCGGGATATGAACCTACATCCATATGGAATCCCAGCATGTACAAGATGAGGACTTTAGCTACTAGGCTACCGCACTGGGCCAAATAAGTGCTTTGTTTTGTTTTTCTTGATAGGTGCCCTGGGGTCCATAATGCCTCTGGCAGGCTATGCTTTCATTGAACACAGGCAGGTTATTGTGCTGTGTTCAGATAAGAACACATCACAGCTGTCACTGCTGCAGATGCACCAGGGGCCTTCTCATACTTGCTCCACACACCTGACAGGGGAGGGAAACATATTCATCCTGGCATCCGGTTTCTGCAGAAGTCCTGATGAATTGGCTTAGCATTTTGTTCTGCCTTTTCATTGAGCCTTCCCATGTCCCAGACTCTGCTGCAAGTCTTGTGATGGAGATAGTGCTCCTGTCCAACGGGGTTTACGGCTGCCAGAGGAAGGGAAGAAGTGGGAAGAGAACATTTTAAAGGTCATTTAATAAGCTTCAGTGTCATTTTACTGGTTTATGGTCTGTCGTTGTCTTCATTTACTCACTCTTGCTAAACCAAAATATCAGAGACCAGGGTCTTTTAAATAATGGCAGTTTCTTTGGCTCCTTGTTCCTGGAGCCTCAGACCTACATCCAGGTGCTAACATCCAGTGAGGGCCTTTTGTGTGTATCATCAAATGATAGAGCAAAGCAAGCTTGCTAGCCTGGCCCTCTCTTCCTCCTCCTTAAAAAAAATTCAGTCCATTTCACTGTGTTTGAAATGGAGAAGGAGAGAGAAAGAGAGAAGTGGAGACAGAGAAATGTTTTGTATCCACTGGTTTATTCTCCAAGTGAGCACAATGGCTGAGGATGGGCAGGGCCAAAGTCAGGAATCTAGAATTCAGCTCCTATGTAGATGAGAGTGACCCAAGTACTTGAACCACTACCTGCTGCCTCCCAGGCGCTGCACTCATAAGAAGCTGGATCAGAAGCAGAGGTGGGACTTGAACTCAAGTCCTCTGTTAGGGAAAAAAGTTATCCCACATGGTGTCTTAACCGGCATGTCAAACATCCAATGCCCATCCCCTCTTTTCAGTTTGTGTGAAGCCACTAATACATCACATGGGCCCAACTTTGACGTGTCGTGACCCTAATTGTCTTCCAAAGGCCCTACCTCCAACTTGGTTAGCATATGGCTCATGAATTCTGAGAATTCTGAGAATCACCAAACCATAGCAATAATGGAAAGTTTTAAGAAAATATTGCTTTATGCTTGGTTCTGTTATGGGTGACTAAGATATTTACCGTAATTTCTAAGAGTTTTCATCAAGAAACTGAGCATCTAATTAAATTTGTGGGGGAAAAAGTCATATCCTACTAAATATTTTTTACTTTGACACCTTCTGCAAAAATAAAACCTGCCGGGCGGAAGTGTGAATACTGCCTGCATGTAGCAGAACAAGTTGTTATTTGAACCATGTTGACAAAATGGCACAATGTGCACCATTTGAGTTTCTTTGGTCTAAGATGTCATAAATGATCGTCTGAAATCTTAGGTTGCACATTACAAAGAAAAAAAATCATTTGTGGTTGGTAGGCTGGCAGACACAATTCTACGACGATTAGGTATAGGCCCAATCAGTCAAGCACTGCAAAGCCTTTCCAGTGGTGCTGAAAATGACTATGTGACAGGAATGGTAAGCTTGGTCTAAAGTCTTTCATGGTTACTATGCTCCAACTCTTTACTGCACATTCCATTTGACTTCAGCTCACAGTTGTGGGGAGGTCTCCTGCCTCTTGTGCTGCATGTTTGGGTACAGATGATTCTAACCTATCTTCACACTACTTTTGTGGCCCGTGAAAACCACGGATTCTATGGAGTTAGTGCTAGGGATTCCTAATTTAGCTTCTTTCTCCCTCTTCTTTACCTCAACTCTTTTCAGTGAATTGTCTTTTTATTCCCTTCTTGTCTAGTTTCAAATAATTCATTTACTTATTAAAGATCTAGATAGATAGATAGATGGAAAGAGAGAGAGAGAGAGAGAGAGAGAGAGAGAGAGAGAGAATATTTCCATCCAGTGGTTCACTCCCCAAATGGCCACAACAGCTGGAGCTGAGTCCATTCAAAGCTAGAAGCCAGGATCTTCTTCCAGGTCTCCCATGGGGTGCAGGATCTCAAGGCTTTGGGTCATCCTCTGCTGCTTTCGCAGGCCCCAAACAGGGAGCTGGATGGGAAGTGGATCAGCCGGGACACAAACTGGTGCCTTTATGGGATGCCTATGCTTGCAGGCTGGGGATTAGATTGTTGGACCACCAAGCTGGCCCCAGATATTTACTTTTATTCTAATATAAAATGAAAACTCAACAGCTTAATCAATGAAACTCATTAATAATATCCAGGATAAGGTCTGTGTAATGCATTTTTGAAAATTGTGGTGTTTTAGTTTCTTGGATTCGTATTTTCATTCTTTCTTGTTTTTGAGTTTCTATATAGAAAAGACTTGAAAACATAGAATACTCTCTCCAGTCTGTAGTGTTTTTTCTCCTGATTTGGCAAAGACATCATTGTTCTTGGGTTTAATATGAGGAAAAATTAAGGTGGGAGTGGAATTTGTATTAGATATTTGGAATTTTTTCATTCTCTCCACACTCAACATCTAAAATATGCACAGGATTTGGAAAGCAAATTAGAAGCTGGATATTTCACAGCATTTAAAAATGCATTCCTAGAAGAGCCAGAGTTCTGATTTCTGAATACTGCTATTTCATTTAGGGACTTAGGTTGCAAAGTTGTAGGTAAGAATCTTTTCCTCTTAAGTTCTATCTTTGTCTAAAGAATGGAGTTAACATTAAACATCCACATTGTTAGTGTAAGCTAGCTTGCTAATGTAGACAAATAATAGTATAAATTCTCAATTTATTCACTTTGTAGATTTTATTTTGCTGTTGATGTGGGGCATCTCTCACAGGAAGAAGGAAGAATCGGAATCAGAAGTCATTTTGCTTCTTTGTATCTCATTGTCTCAACACTCTTCTGTTGAGAACAGAAGAGAACATGGGGATTATACATGCAATGAGAGCTGTGATTTGTACTCTTGTACATTAATTTAAAAAAGAAGAGAACAGATGGGACAAAACATTCTCCCTCCCTCCGCCCAAAAGCATTTTACAAAAGGCATCACTTTGATTATACAACCAGTATCTGTTTCTGCTCTCTTTGCTTATAGCCAATTAATGAATTAACTGATTGCAACTCAATTGAAATCATTCATTTATATGGGTCACCATTGTGAGTTGAAATTACCTGTATTTTCTCAAAGCACTTTCCTGTCCTCATTGTGATTGACTGTGAAACTCAAATGCTTGGAACCACAGCTTCCTAGAAAAGCACGCATATTATTGTGATGCAGGATGGAAATAATTATAGATCAAATTTTAATCATGTCAGCTGCACTCATCTCCCCTCACTTTTATGCTACATAATTACATTATTATATACCAGGTTAAGCAGGATAAACAATAATTGCTGCAAAACTAAGAGTTTTAATTTGAAGAAAAATTGCTAACTGGAGGATGGTAAACATACAAATGTGTTTGGTGATTCTTTCAGTATAGCTGTTTGTTTAGCAATACAGGAAGAGGCTTAAAGTTTTTCTTCCGAAGTTTGATGCTAGCTTTTTTCAAAGGAGGGATCCTATCACTTTTCATATGTGTTTGGTTTGAGATTTGTTTAAGTGAAAACATAAGCTAGAAAGCTAGCAGTCTTTCTTTTGGGGTAGCAAGTTCCCTCTTAAAAGCTTTTTACTCAGGCTCCAATATACAGAGGGAAAAAATCTTTCTTTCTGTTGTGGAGAATTCATCAAACATGACCAAATAATGAATTCAGACCTCCTGTGAGTATCCAAATTGCTTTTCCTGAATCTATGTTGAATTAAATAACAACAGTTGATTATAGCATTTAAAGCAAATCAAGGAATATTCAGATGAATCAGTGGATAAACACATTTAATAATAGTATGGACTTTGCTCTTGTTGCAGATGCATTATTATCCAATGAATCCCTTCTTCTTTCATGTTGTAAAGCTTTCCAGATTTCAGGAAGCCAGGGCAGCTGTATATTTTTAAATCTTCACATGGGATCCAGAAACACCATTTCCTGGAGGAAATGAAGATCTGTTAATTTACAATATTTGTAAGCAATGGCTAAACTCCTTTCTGAAAGCATTAGAAATCCACCTGGTGATGGCAAGCTCTCCTGCCAGTTAAAATGGATTGATCACCATTAACTAAGGGAGCGGCTTGGATGAGAAAGCCTCAGAGAGCAGGTGCTGCTGAAACTGATTCCAGTGTGCAAAGGATCTAAGGGGATTCGGCTGGCCTCAGGGTAAAGCACTGTTAATATAACTACTCAGCAATGTCTATATTGCTTGCTTTGTCTTGAAAGATGTGCCCACATAAAACTCATGGGCTCAAGGAAATGTAAGCTGACAAGGCAAACTAAAGCTGTGATTGGTAGAAGAGGCAGCAACTGCCAGAAAATTTTCTTTAATCATAGACAGTGCAGCTATTTCTATCTGGATAGCAATTGTCCATGGGACTAAAGAAAGCTGAAATGTGTACAAGGAATGGCTCAGAGAGCAAAGAGCTCTTCCAATTTCTATGAGTTTGAATAGTTCCAAAAACTTAGACATTCATTTGGTTTGAGTTTATGGACTGCAAGATTTTCTTTGTACAAATTTCCTATTTTTGGTACTCTTAAACAGACACTGGATGACTTTTCAGAGCCATATTGTCCAGAGCATGTCATGAGTTTATTATTGTGTTTCACTGAGAAGAGTGACATATAGTCATTGAATTTAGTCGGGGGGATAGAGGGGGATCAATATGATTTCATGAACTTAATCAAAAGGCTGAATCACTGAACCTGGAACTTTTGGTTAGTGTCTGATTCCTAGCTTCTTCCTGAGGTCACTTTTCATTGCCCAACACAATGGCATCTCTGGTAATCTCTCTCTCATTAGAGTAGTCAGTATAACACAGCAGCCTTTTTCTCTCTGAAATGACCCTGGGAACAAGGGAGCTAACACAACAATAAAACCTTGCCAAGTACAACAGCATGGGGCTCCATTGATCCTAAGGAGGAACATTCCAGAGTCCCTCAGTGTTCTCTGCACTAGCCATTGTGTAACAATGGGATGTTCAATTTTGGTCAACATTGGGCATTTGAGTATGTTTTATGGTCATCTTCTTCTCTCCAGTGGTTAGGGATATTGTCCTCATAAAACAAATTTTCTTGTGGACTGTATTTTTGATCATCCACAGTCTCCGATGTGATAATTAGATTGCCAGACTGAGGTTTAGTGTGTTGGGTTATTTAAGAACTATTTTCCCAACATCTTCTAGCTCTATGTCTTGCTCAGTAATTCCTGGGTGTTTCTTTAGCTCCAGATGAAGAGAATCTTCAGTGTTTTCCATTTATTTATGATTAAACTTCTGTGAAGCCTTTTTGTAGGTCATCATTTGATTGATTGCCTGAGAAATACGGACTCATAGAATTGTGCTGAAAGTGACAGCAGCTTCCTATTCCGCAGGAAGGATGGGAGGCACCTGTGGAATTTTTGTCCTCAGACTTTTTGGCAACAATAATTGCAACTGAAGCACTGTTAATTTTTTCAAAAAAAAAAAAAAAACCCAGCCAAAGTGGACTGTTACAAGTAGTTGCTCCAATTAGGTATTCAAGTAAAGCAGAAAAGTATGCAAAGGTTTCCTTATCTGTTTGTTCACTGACCTGTATCTTTCCACTATACTTTCAAATGGAATTTACTTAGCCTAAAAATGGAAATTAGTTTTGCACCGATGGCCTGAGATGAGAGTTTTGCATACTGGAGTTGGGGGCAGCCACTGACCTTTCTATCTTGCTTCCTTATCTGTTGGTTTTGGCAGTACCTTTTCCTCCTAAGTTACATTCCCAGAATGGCTCAGCCAGACATACACTTTGTGGAGACATTGGCTCTTTGAGGCTGAGATAAATATATATCAACTTAAAGTTGGTTTTATTTTCTTTTATGAATTAATTCCTTGAGAATTGCCACTGTGGAAAGAATTGAAATTTCCAGTACAACAGGAGGAAATTTCCCTAAAGGATTACAACTTGAAGCCTCCATAAATTGAGTCAGCATTGTAAAGGAGGCCTTTCTTACAGCCTAGGGGGCTGAGAGTTGCTACCAGGCTGCTCTCTGAACTGTAGAGTCCATGGGAGCACATGAGGGGAGTTGCTGATGTGTCGGTCATTATTTGTTTGATGCACAGATGGGAGCTGTGAGGTTTGGAATGGGCATAGCGAGGGCAGGGGCAAAAGGTAGCATAGCAAGATATAGAAGACTTAGATCTGCATTTCTGTTCTTTTTGCACTTTTGTAATTCTTGTGTCTATTAATGCTAGTAACCAGTGCATATTAAGACTGAAGAAAAATTAGATTCCCTACCCAATAGGGAGGAAAAATCATCTTAAGAGATTCATGAATATATTTGGTTAATGGGACCATGATTTTTTGAAGTCAGTATTCAGAGGACAACATGGAGAGTAGCTAGAATGAAGTGAGTCTTGAATGTTGATTACTTTATCTTCATTCTAATAAGTTAATGTGTCATACATCCTATAACCCTTCTGGAATGGGAAACAATTGGAGATTTGTGTTGAGTAACTTCTGGAAGACAATAACATGAGCATTTAGCAGAAATAAATAATGTATTTATGATTAAGCTAGTAAAAGCTCCTATATACATTTAATTTTGACTATTTTAAAGATGAAGGATAAAATTATTAGTGCTTTTCTTGATCTTAAAAAGTTTTTCTGAAAATGAAAAACAGCTTCAGAAATTTGATTATCAAAAGAGGACAAGAAGAATGGCTTTAAGAGTGTATGGTATGTATCCTAGTTATAGATTGTGATATGGTTTGTTGTAGTAGAAAATCAGAGCTCAATTTGAAGGTTAAATTTATTTATTGCATTTCAAGAGGAGCAAGTGTTTCCAGAGAAGACTACAGGGACTCTGGGTTCTTTGGGCTAACTACTTATGTATGCTTCTTTCATAGAATTACCACTTTTGTCTATGTCTGGAAGTAAAGACAACTTTTGGGCAGAAAAATGGCATTCTTATTATTAATGCAGTGATGTCCATCCAAACTAGATGACTGGGATTCATGGAATATTTAAGGAAATCCAAATATTCTTTTTCTATTTTCAAATAAAGTAATAGAGTTGGGAATTGCCTGTCTGCTCCTAAAATCTGTTTTTCATAATATGAAACATATGTTAATCTCTATATCTTTTATTAAACTGAGGGAAAATTCTTGTTGAGTGGATTAGTTCTACAGTCTGGAAATGTGGAAAAATGGAGAAGAGAATATAGAGACAAATGCATGTTTATCTTTACCCATTTCTCTGTAGAGTACAACTTTTCCAAATGTTGGCTGAGACCCTTACCAGGGTGATGAGATCAAATTCATGGGTTGTGAAGAAAAGATAAAAAAATGAAATGGAATTGAAAATATCAGAGTACATTGAATATAGTCCATGTAAGTGTTATGTCTGCCCTGAGACAGTGTGTATCAGGGTGCTCTTCAGGTGTGTGTGTTGACACAGCTGGATGAAGTCATGTTGTACCTGTCCTGTAGTTCTTCTAGAGCTTTTCCTTCAGAGACTACCTAGGCCTGACCAGACCAGAAAAATCACACCCTTGATTGCACAGGTCAGGCTGGCTGCTGCAGGTTGAAATCTGTTATTCAGAATTTACATTGCATCCTGTATGTTGTTATCCTTTGTTAGAGATCCATTAGGTTTGTGGCACTAGCACAAGAAAGAATATGGGTAAACTGTGCTAGGTAAATTAGGAAGGTGAGAGAATGAATTGGCTTGGGTGTGGCTGGTACTGCATATGTCTATGGAGTAAATTCACTGAATGAGCAGAGGGGGCAATATTCTAGGGAGGCAGGACCTTTAATTTTGAAAGTTATGGATGTTGTGTTTAATTTGAGGTCCTTACATATCTGAATTAGTTTAAAATTGTCCTTTTTTAGAACGGACTGAATTCTGAGCTTGATAACTCACTTTGGGTTGGTAATCTGTCATGGAAAAAGTATAGAAGCTGAGCAACTATGAGGAAAGAATTGCACAGGATGAACTCTACTGCTAAGGTCTCCTTGTCCTTCTTGTCGTTCTTTAGAAATGCATATGGTTGAAAATAGCTTATGTGAGCAAAACCAGAGACCCCCTATGAAGGGTAAATATTTTAAATTATTTATTTTTGACCCTAAGAAACTCAGAACCTCTTGCTGCTATATCTTGTTGCATTTCCAACTCCTAAATATTCTTCCTCTTAGGATCCCCCTTAGGATCTGAAATGATTGCGGGTTGGGGAATACTTGAGGATTTTGCCAGTAGTTATCATTTCCTTTTTCCATCTCTAATCCTACAGAGGAAACATGACCACCTCAGCAGTTCAGAGATCTGTTGGGTTCAAATCATTGCCTTGATGTTGGATATAGTTTAGTATTCAGTTAAACCTGTACCGTCCAAGTAGCACTTTATAAGGCTACTTCAAAGTTCATGGGAAAATGGAATTAAAAGATATGTTTATTTAGATAAGTTGAAATCCATGCAGTTTGTTCATATGACATACTTTCCACAAGTTTTCGAAGACCCTCTCTTGTATTCAGTTCTCGCATGACTTCCTTTTCTTTTCTTGTGATCATTCAGCAGAAAATGACAACTGTTGAAGCAGCTGCCTGCCTCCTGCTCTTAGCTTTCACCACCCCCTCAGTGCTGGGCTGTCTGTGCGGGCTTTTACTTACATCACTGGCCACTTAGCTGCTCCAGAGCCCTGGGCCTGCTTTCTGCTTTTCCTTTGTTCAAGATCTAACAGTCCAGGGCCTGCTTGGCTCTTTCTTTAGACCCAAGCTCTGCTGCATAGAGTTTCTCTCCTCAACCCTCCAGCACAGACAGAACTGAGAAAAGTCAGTGTGCTTTTGCCACGATGGCAACTGCTGCCACTACCTCCTAGCTCCCTTTTGATGTTATTTCCTGGCTGAGAAGGGTTACTTGCATGAAATTGTCAAGCAACTAGGCTGCATGCTTTTCATGCACTTGGTCTTGCTTCTTTTCATAGGCCTTCATTACAGCTGTTTGGTCCGTGGCTTCTCCCCTGCACACAGAACATTCTGCCACCAGTGGTCCCGAGAGCATTTCATTTCTTCTAGACCTTCATGGCTCCCTTGGTGCGGTGGCCTGGCAGCTTGTTCTGTACTCCCAGTTTGTAAATATCTTTTGGCAGCCAGTGTATGACAAATTGGCTGTCAATCTAAAACAGGGTGTTTGTTATCTTCAGAAGGGTCGACTTAACAATATGTGCTAATTCACTTTGGGATGTGTTGAAAGTGAAAATTCTCTGCTCCTAAGCATGATTGTTCTGCAGACAGCTTTCAGGAACAGCTTTGATTTCAGTTATGAATGTGTAAGAAGATGTACAGAAAATCATGGAAGGGAGCACATGCATGGTTGTTACTGACATGGCTTGAGAATTTGACTTGACTTCTTTTGAATGACATAGAGGCAAAACACATGAAAACTCTGATATCATATGGATCTTGAATCTTGAATCTTTGTGTGACTTCTGCAATGAGTGGGCTTCTTATTTGACATTTAGTACCTTCATGGTCTGGAAAGTTGCCTCTTTTGAGGGACCCCTGTCCACTTTTGCAATTTCCAAGTTATGCAGCTCTTTCTGATTAAAGCTGAATTTCTTTTTTCTTGCTTCTAAGAGTTATCATTGCATTAGCTTACTGCTGGGTTTTCCAAACATTTAAATTGCTGGTGAATTGTGTGTATGTTTGAATTTGCTTTTGTGCAGCTAGAGGAGATGGCGGAATGAAAGGTTAGACTCAGGCAAAATCTTGGTTGTTAGCATTCTAATAATGCTCAGGAGTGGTAAAATTTGTGGGGCTTGGTGCTAGATACTGAAGACAGAGAGATAATTGCTGGTTTTCTGGATTTAATATCTTACAGCCTATCCTGAGAGGTTATATATATATGATATCTATGTTTTAAGCCTACTCTATGCTTCTCCACATTTCCATTCTCTTTCCCTATTTAGAAGCAACTCTCAGCCTGAATTTGTTTTTTTATGATTCCTATAACATTTCATATTTTAACTGTATATGTTTTTATCCATAAGCTGTAGTAATAATATTGTTTTGTGTGTTTTGAAATTTTATAGCAATAGTAACATACTGATTATATAATTTTGTAACTCACTTTCTGTGCCCAGGGGATTTTTTTTCTGTTTTTCAATTTATATATCTTTGCTACTGAGTTTTGTCGTATGAACAGGCCATTGTTTATTCTTTTCATCTCCTGTTAGTCAGCACTTAGGGGGCTTCATTTACTACTCACCGTTATAAACCTTGCTGAACTGAACATTTTGCGTATCTTCTTGTGCAAGAATGTCCCTAGATGTGTTTGTGTAATTGCCAACTCATGCACTCTGTATCCTCCTTAGTCTTTCCAGGTTTTGATCAGTTGTTCCTGAAAGTTGTTACCCCCAACTTTCTCTTCCTGGGTCCTCACTAACACTGGTATGTCTTGGTACTTGGCTTTACACACTCTCACAGCTCCCCGAGCCTGTGTACTTTCATGGCACTTGCTTAATGCCCTTGCCAGACTGTAGACTCCTGGAGTTGGGAGCAAGGCTTATTTGCTCACCTTTTTACTGCCAGGAACTTTCGAAATACAGTTCCTCTCTTTTCTCCTAAGAGACCAGTTTCAGATGCCAGGTCTTCAAGAAAGCCTTTTTTTTGATTCCTCAGAATCAACTGTCTCGTCTTGTTTGGAGACTTGTAAGACTTTTTGTCTCCGTGCCTGATACCTTGGTGCATACTTTTCTGTTTTTGGTCCTTGAGGGTTGAGAAGATCTTACTCCTCTAGCAGTACCCACTGTACCAATGCCTTCTATGCTCTAGGTGTTTGGTAAATATTTGTGTGAATACTTCAATGCTGGCCATGTTCTGGGAAACCATTTGTACCCTTCCTACTTGATGATACTCAATGGGACTACTGACGCAAAGGACCCACACTCATTGCAGGCTGCTGATTGATGGCCAGGTGTTGCCCTGGAATGCCAGCAGCAAACAAGGACTTGGCAGCCCACACCTGCTCCAGTGTGAGGATTGTTAGTCCTCTTCATCTTTGTCAGTGCTTTATGTATGTAGGTACTCATCTATCCTTCTGCCAATCAATTATCTACCTACTTACCTATTGATGTTACTATTTTTCTTTGTGTCCTTTCTCTTTGTTCTTTTGGGATGCTTGTCTTGCTTAATATGATAGTTTTCTATATCAAAGATATTAATACTGTTTTTTGTTGTTAAACTGCCACTTAGAGCTTATTTCTTGGAATGAACTTCAAGCCTGAACCTCTCCAACATACAATGCTTCTGGAAGGAATACTGCTACCGTTTCTATTCTTCTGCTTCTCTTCTTTTGCCTCCTTTACATCTTTCTTTCTGCAGTGTATCCTATGCAACGCTCAGATTCTACTCATTCTTCACATTGAAGTTTAAATATCTCATTCAGTCTTCCTGTCTCGCCTAAAATAAGTCAGCGCTCCTGCAACTTCACCCCCTTTATTCTTTCCCATAACTGCTTTCATGCTCCCTTCATAGCCATCTCCACTGGGTTAATTACAGATCCATTTCATATCTTTCTTCACTACTCCAATGTAAATCTTTTTTAGAGCTTGAATAAAGTTTATTTGGGAAATAAGGGAGTGAATCATTAAGCAGTCAAGTGATTCTCTTTGGCCACCATTTTATTAAACTAAGATTTAATTTCTAATTTTATCAGTGATAAGGAAATTGTCTAATGATACCCACTTGCCTTCTGAAAAGAATGTATTTGTTTGCTAATTGAAATTAATGAAAATGGAGCTCTTTCAGCAGCTGCGTGACCAAGAGAGTGAGAATGTACATCTGGGTGCACAAGAGCTGCATTCTTGGGATCTGGTGCTGCCAGCTGTTCTTTCTGTGCCATGCCCATCCTGGTGTTTCCTCATGGAGACTCTGGGAGAAAACTGCAATATTCAAACAGCTGCCTGCTGGATATGCGTCATAAGTTAGTGCATCTACTGGCAAGCATATTATACAACTACTCTAAAAGATGAGACAGAGACACAGCAATCCAGGGCATGCCTATTTTCACAGGAAGCTGTTCTTTAGAGAGCACTTGTAAATCGGATCTGATTGGTACACTGTTTTCAGCAGGTAATTTTTAAGGGCAATCCCAAGCTCAGTGGTGAGAAAATGGGAGATTTTCTTCCTTTCTGGTTCTACATAAAAAAAAATGTATACCTGGGGGTTTTATACCTGTGGTGTGTTGGCGTGTTGGTGTACAAGCCCACGCATGCAGGCCAAATTTAATGGAAATGTACTTCATTGATTAAAGTCATTGTCATGAGTACTACAGAGACTGTTGTGGGATGTTCTGCACTTTTCTGTGGACTTTGCTATTCTACATGTTTATATGCTGTTTTATTCTCCAAAATGTAGTGTTTCCTGATTAGAAGGACACACACACACACAAGTCTGTATATTCTGAGCAAAAGAGGCTACTCTCAATGGGAGTTCTTAAAAATAATCAGTTGAGAAGATGGCTTTTTAAAAAAGAATGATTTAATTTCTTATTTAATGTGCCAGACAATATTGTGAGCAAATTCTGGTTGAGCACATCTGAGTGTGTCCCCCATAATTATGAAAGGGCAGGGGTGAGCCAGAAGTGATAAGATGAACCGGCCACAGGGCAGAGAGAGTGGGGTTGGATAGGTTGGGGTGGTGACACTGATTAGTTTGGGTTCTTCTGACTGAGGGTGGGTTTTTTTTTTGTGGGGGGAGGGATAGGGAGAGAGTGGGGAACAGAGTTGGGAGTGGAAAAGGGCACTGCTTTAGTCCTGCTGGGTACAAGGTCAGCTGCAGCTGATCTTTACTGTTTATTCAAATCAGTTTCTAATATTATGACTTAATTGCTCAGTTATTTCCATCATGTTGGCATCGTCTGTTTACATGGTTTCTAGATTTACTTTATCCACTGCCTGAAATTGTTTCCTCTGGCAGCTGCTGCAACACTGCTAACAAGGATCTGTGTATTTGGTTGCTTGACTCAGCACAAGCATTCATGTCAATGCTTTTCAGGCCCCAAGTTGTGACTAATGTGGGCAGTCTACTCTTGGAAAGGTTTTCCAGGTTTCCAATTTTCCAGCCAAGTGGAAGTCCTTTTGAACCTGATGGTAACATGTAGAACATTGCTTGTTCCATTGGAAAAAATAATAAACTATCTCATCTGGTTAGAATGCATTTTAGAATTCCTTGATTTCTACATTTATTTAGCTCCTGGATCTGAGATGTATTTCTTGGTTGGGAGAGGAGACCTGACTAGGTTTATGTAATACCAGTGGAGTATCTAGATCAATATCTTTTATTTGGCCTGTTTGAGTTCATAAAACGTATGACTCAATAGCAGCCTAAGTTTTAATAGCCAGTTTTTGGAAATGAAGCTAGCTTTGTATCTCACATCCATCTTATATTTTATGTTTATGTCAACTTTTGTTTTAGGGCTCATACTATATAGCTAATTCACAAGGAAAATGTGGATGATCCAGTTGTTTTCCAAAAATCTGTATCATTCTTTAATGTGTGTGTGTGTGCATGCACATACTTTATTCTTTGTTTTGGTGATGTTTTCTCTCTAAAAGGAAGAACCACAAGTTCCCCAGGTGCAACAAGTGCTATGCCTAGGCTTAAGCAATTTGTCAGACAATATTGCTTTATTATTAGATTGACCTAGCATTGAACTAATACTGTGTGTCCTTGAGCAGTGTTGCAGTTGTGTGAGAGATATGCGAAAGCAGAAAGCAGAGAGTAGATACTGCCTTTGTCAATTAGTTGTTGCTATATAACACACCATCTTCTCTGGTTACTGTGCTTGCTTAGCAGTAAAAACAGAAACACAGTGTACGATGTCCTTGGCCTGACAGTCACAAAAGGACTCTCAGCTTTAACTCATTTTCCCAGATTTGGCTCCCACTTTCTCCTTCCCTATAGCCAAGCTGAGTTACGTACTTCCTTTACATATGTGGTTAGTGTTTTTCCTACCCCAGCTCTATCCCCAAATGCCTCTATAGGTCTATTTAAAATTTGATTTAATATCAACTTTATAAATAGTTGCATGCTGTTTCCAGAGAACTTTATTTTCGTTTCTTTCTATAAAGTTCCCCATTTCAAAAGTCTTCATTTTTGACTGTTCTCTCTATATTCTAGTTTTGTTGTTATTTATCCATTTAACATTTATTTATGTATATTTGAGAGAAAAAGAGAGAGAGATTGAGATAGAGAGGGAGAATCCAGAGATCAGGAGACAGATTTCCATCTGCTGGTTCACTCCCCAAATGCCTACAGGGGCTCACCTGGCTGGTGTGAGTGCAACAGGGACCATCTATCTCTGGAGAGCTCTGTGCTTTCTCCTGAGACTCTAGGGGAGTACAAGAGAGTCAGAATAGTATATTGCAGTGGAATGAGTTTGTGTGAATTTGCATGCATTTTTAAGGGATATTGAGTCACTTATGCTCTCCATAGTTGACCCTGTTTAAGTTGCTTGTCAACTTATTATTATTTGTACCATGGAGATAATAATACTGACCTTGAGGAGTTATTATAAGTGACAGGTCAAGAGAACAGGGGTGAGTGGAAGCCTTGTTGGAAATGAGAAGTAGTTTTAGATGGTAAGAGTCTCATCCAAAGTGAAAGGATGGCCAGGAAACTGACCCTACCACTAGGGAGCTTTTTGACATTAGGAAATGCAAGCACAGTGTGTGATGCAGGTGAGATTTGACATAAAGCAGAAAGTCAGCGGAAAGGCCTCCCACTTGCTAAATGGAGATTCCAACAACCAAATCTTTGTAAGAGTTGAAGTTGCCATGAATTTGTCCATTGTATAAAAATATTTTTAGCACTTTTAAAAAAATGTATTCATTTTTACTGGAAAGGCAGTTTAAAAAAAGATTTATTTTGCTTTTGTTTTGAAAGTCAGATATACAGAGAGGAGGAGGAGAGTAAGGGGAAGATCTTCTGTTCACGAATTCACTCCCCAAGCAGCCGTATCAGCCAGGAGTCAGGAACCTCTTCTGGATCTCCCACATGGGTATAGAGTCACAAGGCTTTGGGCCATCCTTGACTGCTTTCCCAGGCCACAAGCAGGGAGCTGGATGGGAAATGGGGTGCTGAGATTAGAACCAGTGTACATATAGGATCCCAGCACATTCAAGGTGAAGACTATCTTCCATGATACTGTACCAGGACCTGAAAAGGCAGTTTTATAACGAGAGAAAGAGAGGGGAAGACTTTCATTTGCTGATTCTCTTCCCAAATAACCATAACAACTGGGGCTGAACTGATGCAAAGTCAGGAGCCAGGAGGAAGGAGCTTCTTTCAGGCCTCCCATGCAGGTGCAGGATGCCAAGGCTTTGGGCCATCCTCTACTGCTTTCCCAGGACATTAGCAGGCGCTGGATGGGAAGTGGAGCAGGTGGGACACAAACAACACCTGTATGGGATTGCAGGCAGAGGATTAGTCAGTTAAGCCATTGTGTCTGCCCCTGAGAGCACTTGTTTTGTGCTCAACACTATGATAGACCCTGGGCATTCTGCATGAAAGATCCAGCATGGATTCTTTAAGGAATATATCAACTACACTCGAGTAAGCATCTCATTTGGGTGGCAAACTTGTTAATGATGCAAATGCTGACTCCATCCTGGATACTCTGAGAGGTTTAGTGAGTGGAAGACAGGAAATGGTGGCTACACTGGGACAGGAGAACTGAGATAGAAGAGGGGAAGGACAAACAAATCTCGGCTGAGGTCACAAAGAAAGAGGAAAGCAAGGGGCAGGGAGGTGGTTCTAGATCTACATTAAGGCAGGAGCCTTGTTGGAGAGGCGGGTTTTTGCTTCTGGATGAGTTTGTAGAACTAGCCAGCCCTCAAGTTACACAAATACTTTTTTCTATCATGCTTTTGAGCTAATATTTAATAAAGTTAAGTATTTCAGTTGATCAAAGCTGACTTTGACCATGGCAATCAGAAAACAAGATCTTTATCATTCAGGTTTATAGTGGAGCCAAGGTTATGTCTGGACAGGTTTATGTTCCTGTATCAGGGTAGCCCGTTTGGATGTAGTGGGATCCCAGTGTTGCTGGAACATTCTCAGTTACGCACAGGTTCCAGGGACCCCTCAGGATGTCAAATATCATGCAGGTTTAAGTTACTTAACATGGGGTCGTATTTGCATAAAACCCACACATGTATTCTCTTCTACGTTAAATCCTCTCTAGATGACTTATATATACTACGTAAGACAAAATCAAAATTCTGTAAATCATTTTTGTACTGCATGGTTTGGGAAATAATGACAAGAGCAAAGCCTGTGCAAGTTTAATTACAGATGTCCTTTCTCCCTGAGTCTTTTTGATTAATTGTCAGTTGACTCTATTGGTGCAGAACTAGTGACTACAAAGGGCTAGTAGGCTACAGCTCAGCCTTGGTCTTAGTTCCTGTATCCTCTGCTACCCATCATTCCGCTTGGTTCATTGGTTGGCTGTTAGGAGCAGCTCAGTAGCTGTGTCCTTTTGGTCTTTCCTTTTGTAGATAAGCCTTTTAACTTTAGTCGGTGTGGTTGACTGATGTAAGGAGCCGGTGTGACTTACATGATGGCTAGGAAAGGCTGTTAGTATGAGTTCCCTGCTGTCCCAGCTCCCCTACAACCCATGTGACAGGCACTGCACGGAGAGTGACGGGGATATGCTGTTCTTTTGAAAAGTCATCTTCCAGTGACTTTCTTCATCCTAATTTTCTTCCATTTGCTCAAACTGTGGTAATCTGGTGTGGTTATGGTTTTGTGGAAATAGAGAATATATGTAGAGTGGTCACCATATGTCACCCCCTCTTCTAAGCACTCGTACTCCCTCTATACCAATTCATTTGTTGGATCTTCACAAAAGCGTTATTAGGGAGGCACTGTGGTTTCTCCAGTTTACAAATGAGGAAACTGATGCGTGCAATGTTTACTTGCCAGCATTTAGAAAGTGGGTAAGTGGGGCTCATAGCTTGGCATCTGTTTCCACAATCCATGAGGTTAGCCATGCTCTGTCCTTCAGGTCCCAGCAGTGCTGGGTGTGAGGTGTCTGAATCTATTTCTTTGATTGCTTAAAATGACTACAAAGATTTTTGCCTCATTGGCTGTATTGTGAGTTGCACAATTTTGATTGCTTTTTATTTTAAAAAGAGGTAAAATGAAAGAAAATTACAGATGTGTCTGAGAAGCGGTGGGTCTGTGACTCCATATAGATGTTATGGCGTCCCTTAGCATTGCTGGGTTCTGTACTGTGTCTGAACTGAACATGTGCATTTTTGTCATTATTCACTAAGCAATAAAGCATAATCACTATTTACATAGCATTTACATTATGTTTAATACTCTAAACAGACAATATTTCAATATGGGGAGGGAAGAATATGCATAGGTTATATGTAAATGCTATGCCATGTTGTGCAATGCACTTGAGCATCTATGGATTTCTGTATCCATGAGGGGGGAGTTGAACCAACCTGTGGATGCCAAAGATGATTATAAAGCTGCATTTTCTGCCTGTATCATTTGAGCAGAGGGCACCATCTTAGCTTATTGATAACTTCCCTCACACATCTGTGACCAGCTTGCCCTAAGAATAACAAAAAGGAGAGACAGAGCTTATTGGGTTGCTTTGATGATTGGTCTCTGATTTGTGCTAGGTTCTTGAAAGCTTGGCAGTCTCTTAAAAGCTGGAAGACCCTCAACCTAATTTGGATTTTTTTCCCCAAGGAGTTAGAATTGTGAAGCCCGTCAGCAAGATGTTAGCCTAAGTGGCATTTCCCCTTCACATGTTGTCCCTTTGCTTTGAATGGAAATGATTACCTAAGCTTAAAAACATAAAGGAGGAAAGTGCTCAGACCTAATTAAGAGCCGAATGAAAGGAATATGTGCATCACACAGCCCTTCATCGGGACCTAGAGCATGATGGATTGTTCTGCAGGACTGTCTAAATCAGTAGCATGTTTTTGGACAGCTTACAGGAGACCAGCCTATTTAGCATTTTGGCCAGTGTTGCCGAAGGGCTGCTGTGCAGGTCTGTGAAGTTCCCTGTGTATGATAAATAATTGTATGTGGATCTGTCGACTTGAGCATCTGGCTGATGGAAAGACCGACTGGAAAGAATGCTGAACTTTGAGTGTGTGTTGCTCCAGCATCTGGTGTGGGGACTTGATGGATTTGGGAAAGGGTGGTGTGTTTGGCATCTGTGCATTAGGTCCTAGAATGTCCTTTTCAAGTTGTGCTGGTCTCAGTTGACTTGTATCCTTCAGAAATAAAAAGGCAACTGCAACAGGGATCCATTAGATTCCATTCTTCTGGAAAAGAATCTTTGTAGGTAACTTACAGTTGAGAGTTTCCCTTGCTAATGCGATTTCTTGTAAGTTTGACTTACTCCTTCAGTAGATGATAATCCAGGAGACATCTCAAGAAGAGGGGGAAAAAAAAGAAAAAGAAAAGAAAAGAATCCTAACATCACGTAGGACAAAAATTGGAAGAAAAAGAATCCCACAGGAACCATGAGTGCATTTGGCATTGAAAAGCAGAAGTAAAACATAAACTAAAAAAATGCTTTGAATCACATAGAAAAGCATACGTAAGTCATCAGTTGGTGCTGGATGCATCTTAAAATTTTGAACTTTTGTACATAACATAAACTAAAAGGAGCACAAGTTTTATAACAATGACCCAAAAACCACAAAGTAATTTACTTTTATTAGCATTGGAGTAAATACCAGTGTTTGTTGGCTCTTGGCTTGGATATGAAACATAAAAGAGGAAAAGTCTGTTTGGCCTTTTTTTTTCTTCATGAAAAAAACTAATAGAGCCAGCAAAAGGCAGCATTTTTCTTTGCCTGTAATTGTCTGGAAATTTAATAGACCTTTTACTTTTTTAGAGTTTATATTGAAATTCCATCTTCACATGAAATCAGTGAACATAGGTTTAATAGCACTCATTGGTCTCCTAAGTGTAGTTTGTAGTATGGGAAAGGCCGAAGCTGTTTTGAGTGCCAGCATAGGCACAACTCCTAATTATCTTGGGATAAGACTGCTTGGGTAGGACTCAAGATTTTGAACCACCTCAATATTGAACCAATTATCTCCTGGGTGTCTACAACCACTTACTGTGAAACAACCCAAAGTGGATTATGCACACAGGAAATGAATTGGGCACACAGAGGAAATGTATACTTCCAAAAGGCTATGAAAACTTTGCCCATACTCCAGGGGCCTCCTGGAGAGGTTGGGCAGGGTGACCTAGGTGTCAGCTGTTTCACATCTAGAGACAATTGACTTCCTAGACATCACCTCTGTTTTCATGACACCTAACATATTATGTGCCCATCTCAGCCCTTAGCAGAAAGTGTCTTCATCTGTATTTAAGGACTAGCACAGGAGAAGATGAGAAAAATCCAATGATTTACCTTCTCTAGTAGATGTGTGATAAATAAACCTGGACACTTAAAAATTAAGTGGCTAGCAACAGGTGTTTAGTCTAATATTTAAGATACCTCTGTCCCCTACTGGCATGCCTGGAGTTGGTTCCTACCCCTGCTTCCTACCAATGCTGGTTCTGGAATACAGTGGTGATGGCTCAAGTATTTGAGTCACTGCCATTCACATGGGAAAGCTTGGTTGAGTTCCTGGTTCCTGGCTTCAGCTGCAACTCAATAGAAGAAGTCATTTGGGGAGTGAATCCACAGACAGTAACTCTCCGTCTCTGCCTGTCTTTCGAATACATAAATGATAATTAATTAGCTAATTAAAACTAGAAAAATAAGTTGGTAGGAATGTACAATTCATTGTGACATCATTTCCCATTAGGGCTTTGTAAAAAAGCATCCTCTCTGTGTTTTATATTCATGCCCTACCTCCTCCCTTCTCCCAATCCTTTCTTTTTACAATGGGATCTTCTTGAAATCCACATATGATTTTGTCACCCCCCCCCCAACTCTGCTTAAAACTGGTCCACAGATTTTTATTTTTCCTGGGTTTGAAGACACTTCTAAGTGCCCCATGTGCCACCTGCTGATCTTTGTCCAGCTTGCCCCACCCTTAACAGGTGTCGGCTTGGGTTTGCCCTTGCTCTCTGAGTTGTCATCTTCCTGTTGTCACCCAGGGTTCCTATGGGCCTTCCCTCAAGTGGGCTGCGCCCTACCATTCTCCTTCTTGGAAAGCTCCTTCTGTTTACTTCCACACCTACTACTCATGCTTCAGATCTCAATTCTGGGGCCTTTTATTCTTATTATTTTGAAATTTATCTTTTTATTGGAAAGGCAGATTTATAGACAGGAGGGACAGAGGGAAAGACCTGCTGGTTCATTCCCCAAGTGGCCACAGCGACCAGAGCTGAGCCGATCTGAAACCAGGAGCTAGAAGCGTCTTTTGGGTCTCTTGCTCATGGGTGTGGGGTCCCAAGGCTTTAGACCATTCTTGACTGCTTTCCTAGGGCACAAACAGGGAGCTGGCTGGAAAGTGGAGCAGCTGGGATCCTGGTGCATGTAAGGTGAAGACATTAGCTACTAGGCTACCATGTTGGGCCTGGCCATTTTCTATGGTAGGTCTAGACTCATTTTAGGCTTTCTTGTTCCTGCATGTTTTTCCATTTTGGGCATTTATAGCAGTTCTAGTTTTGTACTGTGCCTGATTATTTGACAACCATCTTTCCCCCTCCATTGCCTCCCTTTCACATTTTGTGGATCAAGCACAGTCTCAGGCTCATATACATATTTATGGAGTCAGTGAATGGTCTGAGACAGGAAATAAAAAAAGCTTGGAGCTGGGCACTCAGTTAAGGTCTCCCATGTGGTGACAGGAACCCAGCTGACATCCCCACTGCCTCTCGGGGTTTGCATAAGCAGACAGACTCAAGAGCTGGGACTAGGAATCAAACACAGGTATTCTGATGTGGGGTGTGGTTGATTATCCTATCTGCTGAATGCCTGCCCACATTGCTTCCTCTTTGGAATTTCAGCTATGAGCCAGTTTCATAGGGGTGAGTCCCTGCCCCCATGTTTCTTTCATCTTTGAAATCTGCTTGATGGATCCGTGATGGGATGACAAACAGAACAATGAAGTCTCTGATTGGGCCATAGTTTTAGGTAATGTAATGTGCAGTTGGATTGAAAAACCCAGTCAGTTCCTGTTTACTAAATGATAAAGTTTACTTCCTCGTCCATCCAGATTTATACAAATTACTAAGGCTTAGAAACATCCAATTCTGGGGCCTAATGCAATGGCTCAACTGCATGGTTGCCTGCCTGAAGTACCAGTGTCCCATCTAGGATCCAATTCACCTGTCCTGGATACCGTGCTTCCAATCCAGCTCTTTGCTTGCTGTCTGGGAAGATAGCAGAGGATGGCCTAAATCCTTGGGACCCAGCATCCCCATAGAAGACCTGGAATAAACTCCAGGCTCCTGGCTTCAGATTGGTTTAGCTCTGGTTATTGTGGCCATTTGGAGAGTGACCCAGCAGATAGAAGATCTTTCTGTCTCCTTCTCTCTGTAAATTTGCCTTTCCAATAAAATAGTAAATCTTTATGAAAAGGAGAGGAAAGGGGAGGAGAGGGGAGGAGTGATGAGATCCAATACCTTAGCCTCAGCTCAGAGAATGAGTAAGGCATCTTGAAAGTCACCAACCTGCCTATAAGCTCATTGAAAATTTTCAGTGAGATCATTTACTCAGAAGGAGAACGATTCATCTTCTTTTCCCTTCAGCCATCTACATAGCGTTCTGATTCATTCCTATATTCATTTCCTGGTCATTTTGAACTTTGGAGAGCTTCTATGTTATTTTTCAGGTTGTTTAGCATAGATTTTCAGGATATCATTTTTGTTGCTATTAACCTCCGTTAAAATCGTGACCTTTGTTAACTGTGGTAAAATACACATGTAAAACTGACCAGTTCAGTCTTCTATAAGCATACATGTCAGTCAGGCCAAGTGCTTTCACGTCACTGTGCCATCATTACTATCTATCACAGGATTCTTTTTATCATTTTCTACTGATGCTCTGTACTTACTGGCCTGTAACTCCTCATTCCTTCCCTCACCAGCTTGAGGAAATCACCATTCTGTGCTGTGTCCTTTTGAACTTGACTGTTGTTGGTACCTCTTACATATGGGATAACAATGCATTTGTCATTTAAAAAAAAGATTTATTTATTATTTATTTTTATTAGAAAGACAGAGAGAGAGGGAGAGAGAGGGGAAGATCTTCTATCCGCTGATTCACTCCCTAAGCAGCCACAACAGCCAGAGCTGAGTGGATTGGAAGCCAGGAGCCTGGAGCTTCCTCTGGGTCTCCCAAGTGGGTGTAGGGTTCCAAAGCCTTGGGCCATCCTCGACTGCCTTCTCAGACTACAAGCAGGGAGCTGGATGGGAAGTGGGGCCAGCGGGACACTAACCACTGCTCATATAGGATCCTGGCACATGCAAGCCTAGGACTTTAGCAACTAGGCTACCTTGCTGGGCCCAATATGTTTGTTGTTTTATAACTGGTTGCTTTCACTTAACATTATGTATACATTAATAATTTATTGATGTTGTAATTTATGTCAGAATTTCATTCCTTTTTAAGACTGAATGGTATCTCTTTATGTATATGCATTTTGTTGATGTTTTAGTCTGTTGAAACGCCTTGGAATGCTTTCCTGCTTTGGCTGTTATGAAAATACTGCTATATACATGGGTATACAAGTACATGTTTGAGCCAGTTTAGTGTCTTACAATTTGGTATATTAGTTTTGACTTTGGAAAATTCAGACCTGGCACACAGACTTTATGGCTCTCACACAAGGGATTATGTTCTATTATGTTCTTAGAAGGTCAGAAGGCATTGTATAGCTTGTAAGTCTACCAGAAAACAGAATATTCAATGGGCCTTTTAGGAGTTAGAAAATCATAAATGGATATCGACATTTTACTATTATTTTTAAAAATTTATTTATTTGAAAAGCAGATCTGAAGGAGAAACAGAGGGAAAGATCTTGCATCTGCTTATTCACTCCCCAAATGACTGCAATAAGCAGAGCTGAGCAGATCCCCCATATGGGTGCTGGGTTCCAGGGCTTTGGGCCATCCTCTGCTGCTTTTCCAGGCCAGAAAGAGGGAGCTGGATGGGAAGTGGAGCAGCTGGGACAGAAACCAATGCCCATATAGGATCCCCAGAGTTGCAAGGTGACGACTCAGCCACTGAGTCATCGTGTCAACCGCTGATACTGGTATTTTAAATCACCATCCCCTATAATAGAAACAAAGGTGACTGAATTTGAGTAACTGGTGCTTCTCTACCTCTGTGATTCTTTGTACTACTCAGGAAGTACGAGTATGGTCACAATTCAAAAGTCATCGTATAGTCATAAGCTAATCTATTTTCTGCCCTCTCTTTAAGTTGGTGATAAAATTCCAAACCTTTTAAAGTGTTGTTTCACTGAAACGTCTTGTCCGTCAATGACTCCCATGTAATTGTCAAAATGAGAGATGAAGGTGACGGTGGATATGGGCTGCTGGCCAGGCCTGCAGCCAAAGGCATGTTTTCTAGTGTCCAGGGCATGGTCTGCAGCACATCGCCCAGAGAAGCTTTTCTTTTAGTTTTAACAACCTTTCTGAGGATTACTTGTTGCTGGTTTTGAATCTTGTGGCTGCCAGGTTTTGAGCTTCTTGAAGCCATCATGCTCATCAGTAAGCAGTTTTACCATGTTCATGGATAACATCCACAGAGCTGTCAGTGGTCTTTGAAGAGAGCCTGGAGTGGGAGGATGAAGGGAACAGCCAGTGAGCAGCCGATGTTGATCCACTGCTGATGTCAGGTCCCTCTCCCCATTCCTATTCCTTTCCCTCCTCCAACCTTCAACTCAACCTTTCCTGTTCTCCCTCAATCTATGACTTTTCAAAGCAATCTAAAGGGACTTGCCCACTTCCCACCCAGACATGTACCATCTACCCTCTATCTGTGCTATGTCTTGTCTTTCTTGGTTCACAAGCATGCTCTTTCCTTGTTCATGTCTGGCTACACATTGCCCTTGTGTTCTGCATCCTTCCTTTTCATCAGGGTTTCACTCTTTACCCCTGTCATTGTCATCCTTCTATTTTCTTACCTCAGCATCTACATCAGCCTACTTTTCCTTCTCTCCTACATCATCCCTTTAGCATGTGTCTTTCTAAAGTATGCATCCATCTCTAACTGCTTCTCCTTATCTACTTGTTTGAAGGGTTGGCTCTGTTCTCTCAACTTGTCCATCCCAGTGTACATTTCTCCCCACCATTCTATAAAATTGCTTACCTATTGCCTGAATCCTAATTCTCATCTTACATATCCTTTCAATATCATTAGTCCATAAACTACTTTGCTCTTCCAACATTTATTTTCCCATGGCTTCTAGGACAGCCTCATCTCAAAGCTGACCTTCTACCACAGGAGGTTATCCTGTTACTCCTGTCTACCCTGACATTTTATCGTGGTTAGTTCCAAGGTTCAGTCTTATGTTGTACAGACTTCATATATGAGTTTATCTAATGGTCTCTGATCGTAAACACATATGTGAGGGTACTTTAAAAAATTAATGGAAAATGGAATTAAAAGGCAAGTTTATTTTGGTACAAATATGTCAAAATCCACTCACAGTTTTATATCATAATACACATCTTTATGACTTCATTGGAGAGCCCCATATGTCTTTAACTTTCCTTTCTTTTGAGCTGTATTATATCTGTTTCCTCAGTATCTTCACTTGGCTATCATGTGGCCATTTCAATCATAACAGAAAAACAGTAAATAGCTTTTGAATTTTCTTCCCAAACCTGTTCCTCTCCAACTCTTCCCCAGTTAGTAGTTTGCACCACTAAGCATCCTGTTCAAAGTAAGAATGTAGAGACTCTTCTGCTTTGCTAATATCTCACAATTGGTTAGTAAACCAGCAAACCTTTGGCCTCTAACTCTAAAAATAAGCCTTGCGTGTACCCACATGTATTACCCTCTCAGCTACCTCACTGGCCCAAGTTGCCGTCTGTTGCAACTAACCACACACATGGGTTCCGTGGATCTTCCTGTCTTCAGTCTTGGCCTCCTCTTCCCCGCGTGTCTTTCCCCTTCTCTGTATAATGGCCAGAGTAATTTTTAGGAATTTTAATCAAATCACATCAAAGCTTTCTATATGTGTAGTGGCTTTGAATATTACTGAAAATAAGTTCTGCAGGGCACACTAGTGCCATGAAAGCTTTCAGCTGCTCTCTGCCTTTGCCTTGCCATCTGTCACCCTCTTGAGCTACATTCCATCCATACCTGCCCTTTTCTCTCTCAGGAATGTCATGCTCATACCCACCTGTAGGTCTTGAACTTTTAGTTTTCTCGTCTGAGAATTCAGTTTCTATTGTTGCTTAGCAGTTTTATAGAGATTCACCTCATAAGCTTCACACTATAAATTTCAGTGTGGCATTGGAAAGAACATTCTATTCAAGTTTTATCAGCTGTTTAAACCTGTATATCTTCTGCAGGAAAGGTGACACTCCAGCTCCATGTTTCAGATGACCTTATGATGTTCCATCTCTGGCTCACTTACTGATCCTTGTACACCCTTCTTCATGGTCACAAGCAGCATTCTCTCCAGTTGGATTTTGGCTACCATACTAGCCCATTCAGCAAACATCTGGGCCACTGCAGTGGAGGCAACCTGCTGTTCCTCTCCATCAGAGCTGCCTGAATGGCTGAGTGTGGCAAGCCTTTGAGTCACTGAAATGAGGCAAAGAATCACATCTTATGGACACACTGCTCAGTCAAATGCAAGTGGACATCTATCCAGACAAAAGGATACAGTTTTATAGGCAATTCTGTGGATTCCTCCAGCTGGAAGTTCAGTTGAGAATTGCAAGCCCTAGCATAAAGTCCACGCACAATATGTTAAAAATAATGCAAGTTCAATTAAACATCTGGGTTGAGCTGCATTATAGTTTCCAGTATTTAGTGCATACTTGTTTTTGCAATTACTGATTGTGCTGCAATCATTGCCCAGGTCCTAGGAGTGGCTGGGTCATATCCTCCAGACTGAATAAAGGCTGTACCAATTTGCAGCTCCACCAGCAGCCCTGCAGCCAGCAAACCAATCTTGCTCCTCATCGATGGGATTGTGGAACATGTTTGTTTGCCATTTGGACTTAAATGTTTGCCCATAAAAATATCCTGGAAATTAGCCCCCTAATATCGTGTGCATAATCAAAGGCCCCATTTGTTTTTTTATCAACAGCCATAGTGTAAGATGGAAGAAGATTAGGATGTATGACTAACCAAAAGAGGAGAAAGAGGAAATTTTGGAATAACATCATAGGCAGGGCAATGGGAACTGGATACAATGATTCCATCTGGTAGCTAGGAAAAATCAGTCACAATGGACCTCTGGACATACTGAGCAGTGGTTATCTGGTACTTCAATGGGAATAGAAGCTAGACCCACATGATCCAATCTACATGCAAGAAAATGTAGGAAATACCCTGTAGGAGTAGGTTCCGAATTTGAGAACACACCTCGTCAAACTAAGAAGCTTCTGTACAGCATCAACAAAGTTCTTTGCAGAGAATTCAGTTTCTACAGCAGTGAGCATCACCCCTACTCTTCATTCCAGTCTGCTTGTGTGTTGCTTCCTTAGAGAAACCCTTTCAGTATAGAATAACGCAAGGAGTCATTCATTCCCTGCCACTTTCCATTTTGGCCTATTTTCTTCCATAGCTGTTAACCACTATCTGCTGCAATATTATATGTTATGGGGTTTATTATCTGTCTTGTCTGCCAGATGGTGCTTTGAAATCGGGGACCATATCCCCAGCGTTTAAAACAATGTCAGGCATAAAATTACATGTCCAGGAAATTGCTGAATGAATCAATCTACTCAGGCCCAGGGACAAAACATTCACATAATAATGATAGCTTGAAATGAATTGCATTTTATGGATTACAGGTGTTTGAGTATGAGGTAGTGTGTGATCATGTCATTTGCCCATATTTGACAGATAAAGAAGGAACTAATCTGCAGAGGTACCTGCCCCAGATCACAGTCAATGGTAGAAACATGGAGTTAAACTGAAATATTTTGGTTCTAAGCATTCAAGGGCAGGAAGAGTTTAAGGAATTTGAGAGAAATATGGTTTTCCAAAGAGGATAGAGGCTGATGAATGCGTTAGGAAAATTTCAGTATGTGTCTGGAGGTTTCTTCACAGGCATGGGATACAAAGGGTGAGGGTATCCAAAGGTGGGAAACAGCATGAACAAATGCAGAGTGCTGTGAGTATGTGTGGTGAATTCTCACAAGATACAGACTCAGAGAGCAGATCCTTGATTGGCAATCTAAGGAATTTGGACTAGAGCTCTGGATGGTGGGAGATCTTTTTTTAAAAATTTGAATCAAGACTGGGGCCTGATGCAATGAATGGCTCAATGGCTAAATTTTCATCTTGTATGTGCTTGGATCCAAAATGGGTGCTGGTTCATGTCCTGGCTGCTCCACTTACCATCTAGCTCCCTGCTTGTGGCCTGGGAAAGCAGTAGAGAATGGCCCAAAGCTTTGGGCCCCTTCAACCACATGGGAAACCCAGAAGAGGCTCTTGGCTTTGGAATAGCTAACTCCACCCGTTGCAGCCACTTGGGAAGTGAAGCAGTGGATGGAAGATCTTTCTGTCTCTCCTCTCTGCAGATCTGCCTTTCCAATAAAAATAAATAATTATAAAAACATTTTTTTGAATCAAGACTTCCATGTGGGATCTGGCATTGTGGCAAAGTGGATAAAACTACTGTGTGTGAGGCCAACATTCCTGATAGACACCAGTTCAAGTCCCAAGTATTCCACTTTGATCCAGCTTCCTGTTCTTGGGAAGGTGGCAGAGAATGGCTCAAGTACCTGAGCCCTGGTCATTGAGAATGGAGCTCCTGACTTTGGCAACACCTGTTCTGGCCATTGCAGCCGTGTGGGGAGTGAGTCCACTGGAGTGTATGTAGCTCTGCCTTTTAAATAAAGCTTTAATTTAAAAAATTTTAAAAAGAATGCCATGCAGAAAATAAAAAGCTTGTAAAAACCCCACCTTACAGCTTGGTGTGCAGTGTAAGGAGAGAGAGGGTGGAGATCAGAGGTAAAGGAAGCAAGAACAAGGGAAGGATTGGGAGATTTTGCTTGGGAAGAAGAAGCCAATTCTTGCTTTCTTGCTTACAGGTAGAAAGGAGGTACAAAGATTAGGGAGGTGCAGAGATCCCAGTGTATTTATAAGGTGATGGTGGCGGTGGTGGTGGTGGTGGTGTGTGTCAGAAAATACCAATCTTTCCAAAGCAAGGCATTCTTTTCAAAACATAGATAGAAAATTACTCAAGTTTTGGGATTGAGGTTTTGAGGTTAGGAATCTTGAGGCAGCCATTATGTGAAAAATAGCAGCATCTATAGGACAGTTACATTTAGAGTTTAATATAAGTTAACAAATACATTTGCCCCATAGGGTGTTAGCTCTAACTTCTCATTAGGAAAATACTGTAATGTTTTTCTAAGTGATTTTTCTATTATGTTATGATTAAACCTCTGTGCATCATGACTTGGGGCCTGGGGGAGCTTTGTTTTAGAAGCTGACTCACCTTGATCTGGCTGATAATAATTGTTCTAGGATGGTGGAAAGAGTTGGGTGGAACAATGCTTAATATTTAATATTGAATATCTATTTCTGCTCCTTGGTAATAGGATCTCTGAAGCTCCAGAATTATTTTTGAACTGGCTGGCTGGCTCATGGAAGCCCTGCCACCCCAAGGCCTTGGAGCTGGCAAGGATTTTGCTACAATGACTTTTGCACCTGGCGTTTGGTGGAAATTGTCTTGGGAATGACTTGGTTGGAGATCTAAGAAATATCTAATGTTTGTCCCCCAAGAGATTGGACTTGTGTCCAAGTAGCTTAATTAGATACTGTTGCTACCTCAAAGCTGCATCATTGTTAAAATCCCTGACCACTGCTTTCCTCAACCAAATTTCCAATGAAAACTCAGACTTGTGTGTTTCTTGTCTATATTGCCATACAGACTCTGATTTCTTTTGACTTCAATTTCACCCATGTGCTTTCATTTCTGGACCATCCCTTGTGTCACACACATTCCACTTTTCACTGCAGTCTTCTGAGCTCATCCCCACCCACTGGGAGACATGGTCTTTGCTGTCACGCTACTGCTTGCCTGTTTCATCTTCCTGAGCATCAGTGCACAAATGCTCTTGTCGTTGTGTTAAGTCACTTGGGCCATTGTCATACAGGGGATATTTTTGTGCCCCTGTGATCTGGAGCATTCTGCAGAGGGTGGACATGATTGTGGCCACAATGTGGTCATTAGTCCATTGACCTTTCTCAAAGAAGCAGTCCCAGACCTTGACGGATGTTTCAGTAGTGACTTCTGATTTTTAGTTGTTGGCAGTTTATTCACATTTTTAAAAAATATCATATATGTACCAACAGCAAAGGCCAAATCACGTGTGTGTGTGTTTACACATGCATCTGTTTGGATGAGAGTGGCATGTATCCTTATCAGGCCAGAGCTAGAGATCTTCATGGATAGCCAGACTTTCTAATGCAAGTTCCATAGGGCACAAGACTCACACTAGAGCCTTTTATCCCTGATTATGGATGGCTGGCTGTATTGATAGGTGGATGAATAGCTAGCTAGCCAACTAGATATGAAAGGCAAAGTGAAAGAAGAATTATTTTCCACCCTTTGGTTCCCTTCCTAGGCAGCTGCAATGGTTGGGACTGGGGCTGTCCCCACAGACTTTTGCTGAAAACAGTCTTGGTCAAAAGGACTGGGAACTACAGAATTTCAGTCCTAACTGGAGAATTATTCACATATTGTCAGTTATGTTAAAATCGAGAAGCTCAAAGTTAAAAATTTACACACTTACTTTACCGTGGACCCTTTACATCCTTATTACATCTCTTCCCATCCTGTTGAGCTACTGTCCACAGGGGCTCACTTTGGGAAATGCTGCTGTAAGCATTTTTTCTCCTGTATAAACCAGAGAATACATGCGAAGACCAGCAGCGCAATCGTGTTCTTCTCCTTGTGCTCTAATATATACTACAGCCTAGTTAACTGCCTGCACACTTATTTAAAGATTCTGTCACTTTGGAATAACTTGAGAAGAATTAGTTTCTATTCTAATTCTTGGCTCTGCTACAGTGGAGGAAGAAATAATGTGTTTTGAGTGTATTTGGACTTTGGGGAAACAGGTATTACTGGAGGACCAAAGTACACTTATTTCCACACTTGATTTTAAAATCTCAGGAGAGGTTTATCTTTGAATTAGTGTGACTTCTTCCAGTTTTAATGAATTAAGTGTTGCTTGGTTTTGCTTTTTGCTGTCCACCTGTAGTTAGGACATTAGAAACCATTGTCTGAAAGAGTGATCGGTATTCAGTATTTTGGCAGTTGTGTCTTTTTTTTTAAGGTATTGGCTATTCATGAATAAGATATGTAAGTTTAGAACTATCTAAATGTTTATATAATTTTGTGCTGTTTCTGATCATTATGTAAACATTTTTTTTTTTTTACTTGTATGAATGTGGATGAAGAGAGATCATCTATCCACAGGTTCATTCCCCAAATATTCTCAGAGTTGGGCCAGGCCAAAGCTGGGATTGCAGAGTTTAGTTAGTTCTTCCTCTGTGTGGTGGGTACCTAAGGAGGCAGACCTGCTGCCTCCTAGTGTGCATAGATTGAATGCAGAACAGAACCCAGCTTTTGGAGTGTAGGATTTGGGTGTCCCAAACAGTGACTTCATTGCTGTATCAAAACGTTACACTGCTTTCAGTTATCTGTTAATAAAATTCCCTAATGTCATAGATATTCAGAAATGATAACTAGAGTTGAAATGCTGCATTTAAGTTAACTGTTTATATTCTAAGATGAGTAATAAAGAGTATGAGTATGCAAATGGGTTTAGTAGGAGCTGGCTAGTATGACTAGGGACACCCACTCTGCGTTTAGTGGCAACAAACTGAACTTGATTTCAACCACTTTGGGGAAATTTTCCCTGGGGAAATTAGCCACTGCATACCTTAGAGTCCCGACCCAACTCCCTGGGAGAACTCACTGTTAACATGTAGCAGAACTGTGTTGGTTCTGGGCTGTCTCCTGGGGATGACTTTGCCCATTTAGTATTCCTGCTCAGAAGCACTTGAGACCAGAAGTGTTTTGAGTTTCATTTTTTGAAAGGATTTTGGACTATTTGCATAGACATAAGGAGGTATGCTGAGAGTGGGACCCAAGTCTAAACAGGAAATTCATGTCGCCTGGTGGTAATTTTATATACTATTTGGAGTGTGCCTGTGTTTTGTCTGTGACTCATCAGATGACATCAGGTGTGGAATTTTCCACTTGTGGTGTCAAGTCAATACTGAAAAAGGCTCAGAATTTCGAGCACTTTGGATGTTAGATTGTTGGGTTAAGATACTCAATTTGTGTAGATAAGTTCTAAAACAAAATCAAGAACTTCATCAAAGAGTGAGTCTTATGAAAGTAATAGTTAGCTAATTTTTATTTTTAAATTTTTATTTGTAGGATAGAAAGACACACACACACACACACACACACACACACACACACACAGCTTCTATCTACTGATTGACTCCCCCAAACACCTACAAACAGCTGGATCTGGGTGAGACTGAACTATGGAGCTGGGAGCTACTTGGACTCACTGCTGCCTTGCAGAAGTACATTAGAAGGAAGCTGGGATCAGGAGCAGAGCTGGGAATTGAATTCAGGTATTCTGATATGGTATTCAGATGTCTTAACCTCTATGCTAATCACCTATCTCACAATTGTCTTTTGGATCCTTTTTCTCCCCAGTATTTTGGTGAATGAAGTTTAGGATGTTACATGGGCACATGGCTCCATTGTGTTTGTGAGTTAAACATGATTTTCACTCACTAGGTTTACAGAGAAGAACCCTCTTATTATTCTTTTTTGGTGTGTGTGATTCTTCTGGGGTAGGCCTGACTCATTGTTTTCTTACAGTTTTTCGTGACCTCCTGGATACAGGGGGTGCTGTTTGTGGAAGTGGAGGTCAGGAACAATGTAAGTCAGGGCAGATCCACCAGCACTGTCCGTGAGGCTGATGATGATTGGCATCTTAGTGGGACAGGATCAACACCTGTTGTCCTCATCATAATCTGGCAAAAGGATTTCCTGGGCCCGGCGCGGTGGCGCAAGTGGTTAAAGGTCCTCACCTTGCACGCCCGGGATGCCATATGGGCGCCGGTTCTAATCCCGGCAGCCCCGCTTCCCTTCCAGCTCCCTGCCTGTGGCCTGGGAAAGCAGTCGAGGACGGCCCAAAGCTTTGGGAACCTGCACCCGCGTGGGAGACCCGGAAGAGTCTCCTGGCTTCGGAACAGCATAGTATCGGCCCGTTACGCTCACTTGGGGAGTGAATCATCAGACGGAAGATCTTCCTCTCTGTCTCTCCTCTCTGTATATCCGCCTTTCCAATACAAAAATAATAAAAAATAAATCTTTATAAAAAAAAAAGGATTTCCTGCCATAATACCTTACTTGTAGTTTTAAGGAACCAGGGTAAGGTAAGTAGGGCAATATTTTCTATGGAAATGCCTAATGGTTCAAAATAAAGCATCTTGTCTGCCTTTCTTCTCTTCCCCTTCACCTACCTTCAAAGGATATTTATTCTACATTCCATAGAGGATCAAGTTGTATTTAGGATTACCTCAAATTGGATTCTTTGGATGTTTCTGATGATTTTTTTAAAAACAGATAAAAACCCAGTGACATCACAAAGATTGCTATTGTTTCCTTCCTTTGGTGTTGAGTGAATTGATAATGAGTGGATTTGGACTTTATTTTCTTATTCCACATTTTGAGGAGAAAGCAAATTAAAGAGACAAGGTGAGATGGCAGTGGGAAGCCAAATTGTCATTCACAACTTAGTAGAAGACAGGGAAAATATCAAGGATGCAACAAAGGCTGTGGGGTAGGAACCTGTTTCAGGAGCTGGCAGTCCAGCCTAGAGTTTTGGTACTGCCACCTGCTAGCTACAGAGACTTGGAGCTGCACCCAGGGTTCTTCATCTGGAAGGCAAGGGTAATAAGAATACTGACCTCAGGTCTCTTGAGAGCCAATGGGCACCTGCTTGCCAGTTCCAACAGCTTATCTCTTGAGGGTAGACTTCAGTGGCTTGGGTGCAGAAGGTGGCTTTATTTGTGTTAAAACAAACAAAAACAGGGTTCTTCCTTTGAAGTTCAGCTGGCTTGCTAAAAGGAACTCAGGCTGAGTCTGAGCCCCAGTTTGTCTCCTCTGCAGACTGCCCTTTTCCAGGGCACAACCCACAGAGGGTCAAGAGGTGGCTTGGAGTTCATTAGAAGCTGTAGTTGTCACCGTTATCATCTTCATCTGGAATGGAAAATGATTCAGAAGCCTTTGCTTTATGCAGTGGGGTCCTCGAGACCTGCAACAATTTGCTGGAAGCTCTTGAGTGTTAGCAGAGCTGTGGCTAGAAGCTAGTTGTCTTCACTTTGGTGTTCCCACTAGTCCTGCCCAGGAGTCACATACATTGTGAGCTTCAACCAAAAAGCTGTTTTTAGAAGACTGGAGTGAAGACACAAGTCATGCCTGCTCTGATGAGGGGTGTCCACCTAGAGCCATCCACATGACAGCTGTTAGAGGACAATGCATTCTTTAGTTTCAAAACCAAATGGTACTGTGGCTCCTTTGGTATTAAAATATACATTTGAAAATATAGCCTTGCAGTAGGGGCATATGGATCACAATCATTATTTTAATCATCGATTTATGGAATTATTATATGGAGGCATGCTTCTGTTATATTTAAACTAAAAGTCCCTTAAAAAGTAGTGTTTCTTTCATTGGGATGATACTCTGCTGGCTCTACCTTCAGACCAGAGAAGGTCTCCCCAACAAGCTGTTGAACTTATCTGGACAATAAGAGGCTGGACTCTATGCTTGGTATATGCTTGCAATGAAAGAATCTCAACTGAACTTGAACTGTGGTTATGCAACAAGGTGGAGAAATCCACCATGGGAGGAGGGTCAGGAGTGGGGGGGAATCCCAGTACCTATAAAACTGTGTCACATAATACAATGTAATTAATTTAAAAAAAAGTAGTATTTCTTCTCACTGTGAAGTCTTTGAGTAAAATCAACTGCAGAATATACTCACTAATGAAAAGGGCTAGACATAAAGGCAAGTCCATTTGGAAGTTAGACTGTGTGTTCCAGCCTCCTCTTTGAAGCTTTTGAAAATGTAAAATACAACACAAGTTAGGGAAAAATCACATAAAACAAATACAAGGCTTAGGACTGATTTTGGTGAGTAGTTGTGTAACTGTCGCCGACTTGAAAACCCTAACTTCCCATCACCCATGTCCTTGCCTGTTACTGTCCTTCTCCCTTGTGGAGGCCCTGTCCTCATCCTTGGGTGATCACTACTTTGCTTTTCTTTCTACCTTGGAGCCCAAGTCAATCTTCTTCCCTTTTAAGGATAGGTTGTTCAAAATGCCCAAGTGCCAGTAGCTCTCTATGTTTTATTTTCATTTAGTAACCTAATAACTTGTTTGGGTAAATTCTAGTAGTTTCCTAACTTGACTTTGAGGCTTTGTAAAAATGCCAAGGACTGGCGATGGACAGCAGTATTGTGGTTATTTTGGATTCCTAGGTAAAAGTTATTCAGTTATTAGAATATCAAATAGTGAAATGGATCACTTCATCAGACAGCTCCACAATGGCTATAGGACTGTGTGTACTTGGCAGAGCCTCTAGCCCTAGTTCTTTGCTCAAAATCAGGAAGTCAAGGGTCGACCCCTTTTCCCTTCCCATCCTCAGTGCTCACGTCATGTCTTTTTGAGGCTGTCCAGGGCCATGTCTGTGTAGTGAGCAGGTGAGATAGTGGGTTGAACGTAGATGAAGTGTCCAGTTAGCGAACTGACAAATGACTAATATCAGTGAAAACATATGAATAAATCCTCATAGAAATGAATGAGTAGACAGTGGATGGGCAGTTGACCCGAGTTCTTTCCCTGGCCATTGACATGTTCTCAGCCCCAACTCCCAAGCAACACTTGACTATGCATGTTTCTGAATACTCACAAGGGGAAAAAAGAATGAAGGAAATATTGGGTCAAAGAAAGTCAGATACTTACTTCTGGTCTTAATAATGTTTATCTATTTTTCTGCTTCTATACACATGCATGCATGGTGCACACAGACAAGTGCTTCTAGTAATTTTTCAGCCATTTCAAAATCACTGACAGATGTCACATACTTTTCCCTCAAAATGTTTAGAACGCACCTGCCAAGTGTAAGAACATTTACTTACATACCTACCATGCCATTATCATACTTTTTAAAAAAGCTTATTTTTATTTGGAAAGAAGATCTACAGTGAGAAAAGAGACAGAAAGATCTTCCATCCACTGTTTCACTTCACAGGTGGCTGCAATGGCTGGAGCTGAGCTGATCTGAAGCCATGAGCTAGGAGCTTCTTCTGGGTCTCCTATGCAGGTGTAGGGTTCCATGGTTTTGGGCCATCATCCTTTGCTGTTTCCCAGGCCACAAGTAGGGAGCTAGATGGGAAGTAGAGTAGCCAGGACATGAACCAGTGCCCATATGGGATACTGACACTCAGATGCAGAGGATACGCCAATTGACCACCACAGCATACCACATTATCACTCTTAATAAAATGAGCAGTGATGCTTAAGTGACTAGCATGTATTTGCATTTTCCCATCTGAGCTCAAATAGTCATTTAATAAAGATTCTTTAAAAGCAGGGGTTAAGGAATGAATATACAAAGATACTTCAAAAGCCTTGTGGAAAATGCGTGTTGTGAAGAAACCATGCATACATTTCAAATATTTTTAAGCCAAAATATATTTATCTTTTAATTTCCTCTTTTCACAAAGCTTTGAAGTATCCATGTATATTGCCATTGGTCCTTATGTCTTTTAAGGGTTTTATGTAGAGTGGCAGCCCCTCCTCTTTTTTTCATGATGTTGGTTTTTGAAATCTTGTTCATGTATCATTTTCTGCATTTATATAGTTATTTCTCCCTGGACTCATTTAGCCCTGAGAGTGCGTGTAGAAGACTATCACATGGGTTCCTTTGTCTGATTTTGTACCCAGAATTCACAAATTTAGACCTATCTGTGAAGTGGGCAAAATGTACCTCAACTGGACTTTCTCTCCCTTCTCCCTACCTTATCCTCCACCTCACCTCCCTCCCTGACAAGTATTTCTTGATAACAATTGCAACCACCTGATATAGACACTCAAATTATAGATTCTCTTTTCCTTACATATGAAACTGGGGTGAGGGAAAACACAATAGAACTATTGGGTTTTTTTATATACCCAATTAGTCCTGTGTCTCCTAAGAGCTGATTTTGACTCTGATTTCTACTAACTTCTAGGAACTTTGTAAAACAGGCTCTTAGAAATTGTCTTTTAACAACCAGGAAGCTCCGATGAGTGAAGCTGTTTGGTATCATTTAGCTCCTAAATACCAGACCTGGATTTTGAACCTAGATCTCAAATGAAAAGGTTTCACTTCACTGTGACAGTGACACAGAACGGATTTGCCAGAATTAGCCCAGAACTCAAATATTTATTTAAAGAGCAATATGATCTCCAGGTGAAAATAATACTGTGGCTGAGGCATGTCTCTGCTTGTTGAAATGGTGACAGCACACGTAGCCCAGAGGCACTTCATTAGCCTGCCTTCTTTTTTGGAATCTTCTTTCTCTTTGTTTTCAAAGCGGTTGTTAAGGCTTTGGTTGTGGTTGAGCACGTTTTGCGTGTTGTCTTTCTTGCAGCTTTTGCCTCCTTGTAAGTTTATAATGGCTTGAGAATATGCAGACATAATTATGCTAATCTGATGTTTGTAGACTGGTCAGTTTTCTGTGTCTCGGTCATCCAACAGTTAGAGCAGAAGATTTAATGCTCCCAGCATACTTTGGAGCTTCGGCTATATTCTTAATTAGATTTTTTGTAGAGTCTGTCAGTTTATGGTTATAAACAGCGCCTTCTGGTTTTCTGATGACATGATGAAAATATAAATGGATTCTGCAGATTGCATTTTATTATCTTCAATATTAAGCACTCAGAGCTGCTGCTGTAGAGAATCATGGTCTGATTATATTGATTAAATAACCTTGGGCCTGGACTTCTGTGCTGTTTCTTTGCCAATCCAAACTGAGTAGCTATCAGGAGTTATTGTTGGTAAAAAAACAAACAAACAAACAAAAAACGTATAGCAATGGAATTACTGGTAGACGAGCTGTATTTGAGTGGGGGCAGGAACTCCTGCTCCAGTGTGACAGCAGAGCTGAGTCTGGTCCCCTCCCGGCTGCTAGCTGGCTATACAACCCTGAGCATGTCACTTCATTTATAGGACATTATTTTTCTTATTTGCAAATTAAACCTGAACATTATTCTGGTGAGAAGAATGGGTGTAGATGGGAAATGACTTCTGTGGGACTGGAATCCAAACAGATAGAGACCCTGTAGATGGTTTACTGCAGTTGTCTGCTCAAGAGGTAGTGGACACTTGGATTGGGGTCCTGGAACACAGAGAGAGATAAGGGCAGATCTGAGATGTGCTCTGCTGGGAAGATGGTGGTGCCCTTTTGCTGATAGGAAGAAAGCCAAAGATGGGACAGGTTGGATTAGAAGGCAGATTTCATGAGTTTCATGTTGCTTCTGTTTAGTGTGTGTTCTTTGTTAGGTACCTTGGTGGAGGTATTGGGTAAGAAAATGGAGGGAGTAGGCGGCATACAAAAACATATGACTTATGTGAGATCTCAAAAACTGGAAGACTGGATAGGACTACCCAGGGAGATGGTGACAGGATGGTGGGGAGAAAAGTGAAGAAAGAAGAAGGCCCACATTCCAGTTGAAAAGTGAGGAAGTGAAAGATTTAGGCAGTGGGGAATGGCATATTTATAAATGGGGCAGAAGGAAAACCAGGGGTATATGACTGTCAGGAAGCCCAAGAGACATAGGAAATGAAAAAAAAAAGCAGGGACTAACTGACTTTCATGCTGCTAACATGCTAGGATCAAAGAAGTAAAATCTCAAAGCTCACACACATTGTAGGCTAGTCCTTTGAATGAAGTGCTGGCATACCATATGGGCACTGGTTTGTGTCCTGGCTGCTCCACTTCAGATCCAGCTCCCTGCTTATGGACAAGGAAAGCAGTGGACAATGGTCCAAGCCCTTCAGACCCTGACCCTCACCTCAAAGACCTTGAGGAAGATCCTAGTTTCGGCTTTGGGTTGGCTCTTCTGTAACCGTTGCTGCCATCTGGGGAGTGAACCAGTGGATGGAAGATCTTTCTCTCTCTGTCTCTCCTTCTCTTTCTAAATCTGCCTTTCTAATAATAATAAGTAAATCTGTTTTTAAAAGAAACACTCCTGGTGTTCCCAACAGGGATATGGAGGGAACTGTGGCTGGTTGAGATGGAGGCAGTGCCTATGGATGGAAAAAGAAGGGGTCCAGAACCTTGGTGTAGGAACCCTGTATAGGAAAGAGATAGGATATTTCTCCCTTTTGAGGTGGCAGGAAAAGGTGGAAAGATAATGTAGAGATAGTTTGTTGAGGGATGCGTTCACATTCTAAAGGAGTGTCTGGCTAAGTAGCTTCCATTTCACTGTGATTCCAACAGTGAGGTCATTGGTTTTATATATATATATATATATATATATATATATATATATATATATATACACAGGGGTGAAAGAGGCCATGAAGATAGATGAATAATTGGAAGCAATAAACTCCATGTCATTCTGGAACAGTCGTTTGGGAGAGGAGGTTATTGAGAAATGGTAAAATTGATTGCCAAAGAAACCCTTCTCTCTGCTTTCATCTTTTGAGATGTCTCTGTTGTTCCAGGTTCAAGTAAAATCCCCGGTCTTGACACATAAGGTACTTCACCAACTGGGCTGTGATTACTATGGCACCTCACCTTTTACTACTCTCCCCTTCTGCACTGGCTCAGCTCTGAGCACTTTTTAGCCTTTTTCAAAGAAGGCTTTGGTCAGCTCTTTCTATGTGCCTGGAGTTCCCTGTCTTGTCTCTTTCCTTTGGGGAATCCCTTCTGAGAGTTTAGGACCATCTCCAGTGTCAGGGCCTCAACGGCCTTCCTGTTGTCCTTAGGCAGAGAGAGCCTATCCTGCAGCTCTCCCATAGAATTTTGCTTGGATACTGCACAGGATTGTGCTTACGAGTGGGGGATTAAGTCCAGATTCATGTTTGCTAACCTTGTACCCTTGGCCAAGTTATTTACCAGGTTTAATTGACTTTTACATGGAAATGATAGTCAAACACCAAAAAGTTGTCTAGAAGAGAAAAGAAAGTGGTACATGGCAAGCATTTAGAATGGGGGCGGGGGGGGGGGGACGTGCTGTGAGAATGTGAGCTCTTAGGCAACTGCTTAGCCATGCAGTTTGTGTTGGTCACTCTCCCCTTGCTCTTCTTCTAGATCCTATTTCTCATCCAGCAACCTCCTGAATTGTAACATCTTTTCTTTCCCTGTGGATTGTGATTCCACTGGGTGAGGGTACATATATTGTTATTTTTGGTCTTACTCATGCCTTTCACCCTTTTTGAAGCATGATTTGGGTGTTTAGTAAATGATTGCTTGATTGTGAAGTTTGGCTCTGAGGAGTTGATTCCAAAACAGCTCCATAGAACAATGACCTGATTTTTCTAGCAACTCTATGAAGGATTTATTTTTCAGAAAATGTGAAAAATGGCAGTTCTATTCTGCTGTCTTTTTATAATTTAGACACTGAGATGTCCTTGTTAATGAAGTCAAACATGATCAGGAAAGCAGTAATCATGAGCTACATTTTAATGAGCTGAGATTTCAAGGTGTGACTTTTTTCATTAGCAGTTTATAGGCAGAAATCACAACTTTCTGGAAAACATAGCCATTTTTATACAATTCAGAAAATGTCCCTGACTTTCAAAAGCCAAAATTTCTTTAAAAATCACATTTTGTGGCGGTTGCTCAAATACAGAGACCAGTATTTTGTTAGCCAGAAAACTCTTCCCTTAAAATCATTTGTCTTATGTGATTTTAACATTTATCTAGAATCTTTCTCTTCTTTTTTTCTATTCTTTCTTTTTTCATTCTCTCTCTCTCTTTCTTTCTTTTAAATTTATTTATTCATGACAGCCAGAGCTGGGCTGCTGTAAAACTGGGAGCCATCTCAGCCTCCTATGAGTATGCAGTGGTCCAAGGACTTGGGCCATTCTCTGATGCTTTTCCAGACCATAAACAGGGAGCTGGATGGGAAATGGAGCAGCCAAACTTGAACCAATGCCCAAAAGTGATGCTAACACTACAGACAGAAGATTAATCTACTATGCCACTGTGCCGGCCTCTGCCTGTAGTCCTCCTCCTCCTCCTTTCTCCTTCCTCTTCCATTTTTTCTTCCTACTCCTCTTATTCTTCTTGTTCTTCTCCTCCTCCTTCACCTTCCTCTTCTTTGCCTTTTTTAAGATTTATTTTTCATTAGAAAGGCAGATAAACAGAGAGAAGGTGATACAGAGAGAAAGATCTGTCCTTTGGTTTGCTGCCCAAGTGGCCACAATGGCTGGATCTAAACCAGTCTGAAGCCGGAAGCCAGGAGCCAGGAATCTCCTCCAGGTCTCCCACGCAGGTGCAGGGTCCCAAGGCTTTGGGCCGTCCTCCACTGCCTTCCCACGCCATAAGCAGGGAGCTGGCTGGGTGTGGAGCAGCAGGAAGTGGACTGGTGCCTGTATAGCATCTTGGTCCATGCAAGGTGAGGATGCAGCCACTAGGCTGTCACACAGGAACCTAGTTTTCCTTCTGTAGAGCTGCAGTTTGTCAGTGGACTGCAGTTTATCTCCTGGATTGCCTTTAAAAAAAAGAAGCAACAGAAAGTGAAGGAAAATATTTCTGAAATGCCACTTATATAAATGGTAGTGATAAGGCTGGGAAACTGAACCTTTCTCGGCAGCCTGTGGGTTTTCCTGGCAATTAAGTAATAAGAGAGGTAACAAAGTAATTAGCGAATGTAGCATTGTGATATACAATGTATTACAAACATGTTGTCCTGAAGTTGTGTGATTTTTTTTTATTAGGCTGTTTTCTTTTTAAGAAAAGTTTTTCATATTTCTGTGTGGTTTTCTTTATTAGGCTATTTTTTTTTCCCTGAAAGTTGTTTGTGTTTAGAGCCATGCCATGGTAATAGCCAAACTCGGGAACACAATTACCTTTTAGATCTATGCAAAGGAAATCAGATACAGATGAGCTTCCTCAGTAATTACTTGCATAAACTAGTGTGATGACACATCACAGTGTCCCCTTGCTTCTGCTTTTGGCGTAATAGCTAAAGCAGATGAAAGCCTTTCTACTCTTTCAAAATCATCAACATTGTAGTACATTGTACATTCATTGACAATTTTAGTCTGAAGTTCCTTCTAAAAATACTTTGATTAGTACTTAAAATGAATTAATCCTAAACTCTAAAGCAGGAAAAATCTGATACTAGACTTTCCTGAAAGATACGTAGGACATGCTTTGTGACGTAATTGCTACCACAACTGAATGTAAGGCCCTTCTTGAGTGGAGATTGGTACAAGCAATGTCTAGCCGTTCGTTCCTATGCATTCCTATTATATTTTTGTTTGCTTGCTTATTTTTATTTTCAACATTTGTAGAGAATGACAAGAACTATGCCTTCTACTGGTTGCGAGATGAAAGGCTTGTGAAAGCTGTTTAATAAGATGGTAGAGGTATGATCTAACTTTACAGGATTATCCTAGCTTGCTGGATCGGGAAGGATAGGAGCAAGGGTAGAATCAATGAACTCAGTTAAGAGAGTCTCACACTATGTAGGAGTAAGAGGACAGTGGCTTGGAGTGAAGTGGTGGAGTAGAGGCAGGGAGAAAGGCTTTGTTCCAAAGGGAGCATCAGCAGGATTTGTGGGTGATTGTAATGAAATGTTCAGCCTAGGAGTCTAACCTGACTGAAGATTTGAGACTTGAAGGGATTGCTGAAATTCATTGATCAAATGGATGAGGACCAGCAGGGGAGTAAACAGGACTGGGGCAGGAGAAGTTGCTGTTGACATTCATGTTTTCCTTCTCTGTTGGCCTCTCACTGCTTCTGAAGCTGGATTGTCTCTCCACCCACTTTATATTCCAGATCCCACTCGTTAAGAGATCTCCTCAACACTCTCTCCTGGCTTTGTGTCTTTGTGGTGGGATCACAAGTTGATGGCTTTCCCTGTGCCTAGTGGGAGAGTCCTTTTTGGGTAGGGACCCAGGTTGGATGGTTAGAGAAGGTTTGGCAGTCACTTATCACTTTGCTGAAAATGGGCTGTTGGGAACGGTGGAATTTTGGCAGCTATTTTCCTGTTAATAGCAATGACTTGTGCCATCAAGATAGGAATTGTAATTAGCAGTCTTTATAGTTAGACTATAAAAAAATGCATAATGTTGTAAACGCATCATAAAGATGTACTGAGGGAGTTGTTGCAACAGGTCACCCCAAATCCCGATTCCAGCAGAAAGCTCTCCCTTTAGGCTTTCTGTACTACTGGCCCTGCTTAAGTCAGGGCTTCATAAACATCCACTGTGTCTATGAATTGTGTGGGGATCATTTTGAAACACCGATCAGACTTAGTAAGTGTTGGAGGACTGAGCCTGCATTTCTAGCAATTCTGGTGAAGATTCTACAGCTACAGGTCTCAGGACCAGCCTGTCAGTCGCAGGTTCACCTGGTTGAATTTTTGTAGTCGATCAGCTGTTGATTCTCCCAGCAAAGATCCGGATGCCCTGCTGGGCTTTGAGGAATGAATGGCATTGACCAGTAGGCAGCAGAGTTTAGGACATGCTAGGACCTAATGGCACAGGAAGCAGGGACAGAAGGGGAGGAACTGAGATGGAACTAAAGCACCCTCCTCCAAACACGTGGTGTCAAGTCTTCCTTTAGAGGTGGGCTTCTAAGAAGTTAATTCTGGCCAGATAGCATCTTGGACACATTGATTAACAGGTTGACTTATACATCATGGGAAAGAGAACTATGAACAGTGCATGAACAATTGAGGTTGTATTTGGGCCACCAATATTTTCTTATAATCGTAGTGTTTATTTAATTTTTTCCCCTTCATATTTAGAATTTAGATAGCTGCTTTGCTCACAAGTCTGTGAGCTTGCTGTGTGCAATGGCCATACCTCATCCACACTTGTGTCTCTTGATATTGTTCCTCATCATTGCCCAGCATGTGGAGAAGAGACCTGGGACACCTTAGGCCTGGGACATGTAATTGCGACTGTGCTGTCTTCGGTCCTCAGTGTTGGCACTGCTTTTGTTAGACTGGAACATGATGCTTTTAACAAAAATGTAAAGACTGGGGGAAATGTTTTCTGTCTCTTGTAATCACTTCTTGGTGAAAGGAGGTTAGCATCATAGAGAGTGTGAGTGATGCTGGCAGAGGATGAATCGTTATGACAGATGGCAGATCAAGGACAGAAGCATTACTGACAGATTCTGGGAAGAAAATGCAACAGTTTAAAGTCTGTGCTTAAAAGATTAGTTTTTAAAAAGCCATTGTTCTTATTTTTTTGTATTGGGGAAAAAGTGATAAATTTGCAAATGATTAAGAATGAATTTTGGAAAAATGTCTTTTTTTATGTATTTGAAAGGCAGAGAGCAGGATTAAGGGAGAGAGGAAATGAGGGAAAAGTGAGAGAGATAGAGAGAAAATCTCTGCCCTTCACTCCTTTACTGCCCACATGCCTGTAACAGCCTGGACTGGGCTGAACAGAGCTGGGACTGGTACTCAAGCTGTGTTTGCTTGTGCATGGCACGGACCCATCCACTTGAGCTATCTCCTGGGTCTCCTAGGAAATGCATTGTCAGGAAGCTGGGATGATTTGAGATAGAACTCAAGACAGACGTTCTGATACGGTGTGAGAGTATCCCAAGTGGCGTCCTAACTCTGCAAAATTCTGCCGAATAAATGATTATATGACAGTTTGTTTCTTGGCATTCCCACAAATAAAAATGAGAGATACTAGCAAAATACTTTTTCATGCCTTATATTACATTGGCTAGTAACTTTCCTTTTTAATTAGTATGCAAATGAGAGTGTTTAACAATACAACTTGAACTTAGTTTGGAGGAACTCAGACCATTTGGTTTCCTTAGCTGCTCATGTACCAACTTTTCCTTTTAAAAACAAACCAAAAATCTTACTTAATTTTTCTTTGATTAGAGTATTACCTATTTATTATGGCAAGTTTAGAAATTGTGGAAATAGTTGAAAATAAATATAAAAATCATGCTTAATTTTCACCATGAAAGAATTGCATATAAAAATATGTCATATTTCAAGTGTGTTCATGCAGGAATGTGCAGGTGACCTGGAGGTGTGTGCCTTGTAATGTCCGTCTGGGGCTGGCACAGGGTAATGATGGCCTAATAGAAGGAATTGAGCAGTATTTCATCATTTTCAGTTGCCTAGTAGAGTTTGTATACATCATTATTTCTTCATTAAATATTTGGTGCAATTTACCATGTAAGCCTTCGCTCGGGGCTTGATGCTTTCTTTCTGATGATTTCTTTGGTAAGTAACTATGGTTGCTATGAGAACGAATTTGTCAGGTTAATCTAAGTTGGTGGATTGGCATGAGTTTATTTATATTTTCTAGTTATTCTTTACTACTTGTGAAATCTACAGTGAGGTCATCTCTGTCATTCCTGAAGCCAGTCAATCTATGTCTTCTCTTTTGGCTCAAAGCTAAAAGATGATTAAGAACTTATCACATTGAATAAAACATTGCTTTTATTGATTTTAAAGAAATAACTTTTGGTTTCATTGATGTTTCCCTGTTGTTTTCAGGAGCTGATTATCTTTAGCTTTGAGTTTTCTCCTTTACCACTTAGGTTAAGCTCCATTTGCCTGACTTGGAAGCTGAATTTATTGGTCTGAGAGCTTCTTAACTGATATGGGAGTTTTCTTTCCTCCAAGTACTACTTCAGGATTCTCATACAGCTTGATATTGCCACAATGTTACTAAAAACTACATTTTAATTTCATTTTTGATCAATGGGCTATTTAGAATTATGTTACTTAGTTTAAAAATATTCAGGGATTTTCTAGAAGTATTCCGTTGCTCATTTAGATTTTAATTTCATTTTGACTAGATAGCATAGTTTAAAAAAATATTTGTTTATTTTTATTAGAAAGTCAGATATACAGACAGGAGGAGAGACAGAATGGAAGATCCTCTGTCTGCTGATTCACTCCTCCAAGTGGTGCAATGGCCAGAACTGAACCGATCTGAAGCCAGGAACCAGTGGTTTCTTCTGGATCTCCCAAGCGGGTGCAAGGGTACCGAGGCTTTGGGCCATCCTTGACTGTTTCCCAGGCCACAAGCAGGGTGCTGGATGGGAAGCGGGGCCTCTAGGATTAGAACCGGCACCCATATGTGATCCCGCACATGCAAACCGAGGACTTTAGCCACTAGGCTACCATGCTGGGCCCCAGGTAGCATACTTTTAAAAATATTTGCTTATTTATCTTTTCATCTGTCTTAAAGAGAAGGAAAGGATGAGAGAGAGACAGAGAATCAAAGATAGGGATATTCCATGTGTTGGTTCACTCTAAAAATGCTGGCAATAACCACTGCTGGGCCAGACCAAAGCAAGGAGTTTGGCACTCCGTCTTCCACATGAGAATCAAGAATCGTGCAAGTGGCCCATCACCAGTAGTTTCCCAGGTGCATTAGCAGGAAACTGTTTCACATTCCATATGGGATGTGAATATCCCGGTGGCACCCTGACCCATTGCACCTCAACATCTAACTGTCAGATAACAGACTTTTTTTTTAATGATACAGTTCCATAGGCTCCTGAATGTTCCTGCTCCCCTTCCTAGATCCTCTCCCCCCACTGATTTCCCCCATATTACTACAGTAACATAGTCCTTCACAACCAGTCCTGAGTCCATCATTCTGCTATTTAAATGTATCCTGACATTGTAGGTATGGACAATAGCAGAGTCCAGCATCCTATTGTCAAGATGCATTTAGTAGTTTCATTGGGAGTCCATCTTTGATTTGAAAGTAGAGGTGCATACTGCATTGTAACATCACATCTGGATATGATAGTCCTTATTACACAGTTACTATGCATCCTGTTAAATGAAAAGCCATAGAATAAAATCAAGAACAGAAAAAATGGTAAATTTACAACATGAAGTTAAATAACATGCCACGAAATGATCAGATAACAGTTTGTATGAAAGCTGTTAGGTATACTTGTTTTCTGTCACAGAATTTGGTCTAACTTGTTAAGTGTTCATTGTGAACTTATGAAAAAAAGTGTACAAATTCTTGTTGCAGGAGAAAATGTTCTGGGAATATAAATTAAGTGAGTTTCATCAATAGTGTTGTCTAGGTCTTCTATATCCTTGTTGATTTTGTACTGACATGTTGTATCAAGTGTTGAAGAGAGAGATTTAGACTTTTTTATAAAGATTTATTTTTATTGGAAAGGCAGATAATCAGAAAGGAAGAAAGACAGGAAGATCCTCAGTCTGTTGATTCACTCCCCAAGTGCCCACAATAGCTGGAGCTGAGCTGATCCAAAGCCAGGAGCCCAGAGCCTCTCCCGGGTCTCCCATGTGGGTACAGGGTTACAAGGATTTGGGCCATCCTCCAATTCTTTATCAGGCCACAAGCAAGGAGCTCAATGGGAAGCGGGGCTGCTGAGACATGAACCAGTGCCCATATGTCATCCTGGCATGTGCAAGGCAAGGACTTTAGCTACTAGGCTACCGTGCTGGGCCTGAAAGACTTTTGACTCTGTGGATTGTTCTGTTTCCCTTTGTATTTCTGATGGTTTTGGCTTGTGTATTTTGAGGCTTTTTAAAGTTAGATACATTAATGTTTAGGATTATTGTGTCTTTCTGATTAGTAAATGTCATTATAAACATGAAGCAAATCTGTTTTCTTCTTATTGTTCATGTTCTGAAGATTCTTTGTCAGGTATATTAATAGCCACTTCAGCTTTCTTGTGATTAATGTTAGTTTACTGTGTATAGTATTCCATTCTTGCTTTTTACTCAATTGTACCTTTATATGTAGAGTGCATCTTTGGAGACAGCACATAGCAGGCTCATGCTTCCTCTTCTACTCTGACAGTCTCTGTCTTTTAATTAGGGAAGTTTGGTCCCTTATATGTAATGTAATTCTTGATGTGGTTTGTTTTGTTCCATTTGTTCTTCCCTTTTCCTTTTTTACTTTTTAAAATCGTTATGGTTTTGTTTTATTTCCTTCTCTGGCTTAATAATTATAATTTTATTTTTGCTGTATTTGTGTTTGCAATTGGGTTGCAGTATTGTAGAGACACTGTAAATACTTACTGAGTGAACAAATGAGTGCAATGTCTGGTGGTCAGTCCGGAGGTTGCTGAGAGCCAGAGGCACTGAGAAGAGCCAGCAGTGCTGTGCTGTCGGATAGTTAGTCTTTTCTAACATTTTATTTTTCCTTTTTTATGCCCTGTTACTGGTGAATAGTGGCTCTAATATTTGGTCTGGATATTAGTCTCAGTGTCTATGTTCTCTCTTCCTTAAATTTCCTAATGTAGAAAATGAAGATTTTATTCCTTGGTGGTGTTTTTTATGATTTTTTTTAAGTGTGTGTGTGTGTAGATTGTAGCACCTGAATCAAGCTGTGTTCTTGACTCACCCTGGTCAAACCTCCAAAAGTAAGAATTCCTTATCACAAAGAACAATTATACAGTAATACAGTAGATAGGAATAAAAGCTTCCAAGAAATGGTTTAAATGTTTAAATTTAACCTCAGCTGTTCTAGGCAATGCTACCTGTGGGACAGACATTGAGGCCTAAGGGATTTCCCTCATTCTTGGAATGCTACTGTTTTTTTCTTTTTTTCTTTTTTTCTTCTTTTCATGGTTCTTGAAGATTGAACAGAGCAGAACAAAAAGTATAGCTTAGGAAAGACATTTGGTCCTGCAGTTGAACCACTGTTGAGATGCCTACAATTCGGTTGGGAGTGTGGGGTTCAAGTCCTGTTTCTTCTGTGTGTGGTACACCTTGAAGAGGCACCAAAGGATGCTCAAGGACCTGGGTCTCTGTCACCTGCATGGGAGACCCAGAGGGATCCACCTGCTGGCTTCAGCCTGGCTTAGTCCTGCAGTGTGGGCCTTTGAAGAGTGAACTGACACAGACAAATTTCTCATGTCCTTTGGTTTTTAAATCCAATGAAAATAAACAAAGTTTTCTGAAAAATTGATTGAATGTCTTTAATGAAAAAGAAAAATTTATGCTTCTTCTTTTTTCTTTTCCAGCAAGTGACTGGCAGAAGTTTTGGTGACAAAGATTTTCGGACAGGATTGGAAAATGGAATTCTTCTCTGTGAGTAAGTATGGCCAGTTTTCAGTTGTTTCCTCCCTCTGCCTGCCCCGATCATGAGTGCTCTTCAGTTTATCTAGAAAATGTTTAGCATTTTATTTCGGATGTAATTTCAGTTGGATCTGAAATTAAAAAAAAAAAAAAAAACACCTGGATAAGAAACGGAACACAAGTAGGTGAAGGAATCTTGGTGTAACAGTTAGGAATGGTGGGGATTGTGGTCGTTCTGCAAATTAGGTAAAGAAAGAAGATGTAGCTACTGCATTGCTCCAACCAACTTATTATATAGGAAGTTTTAAGGGTACAACTTAATTGTGGTGAAAGTGGCAACTTTCTTCTCCTTTTTAATCTCAGGAAAAAAAGTAGTTTGCTTCTGCCAAAGTAACAAGAAAAAACGGGGCTCTCAGGCTTAATAACATCTTACAACTATGTCAGGTGATGTTTCTCTCCAGGTCTACTTCACTTAGATATTTTGAATATGTTTAATTTGAGTCTTGGAAAACTTCAAATATTGACAATTAGAGTGTTTATGTTTTGAAACTAGGCTCTGTCATAGAATGTTCCTGGCATGATTGAATTAAGGAGCTTTATGTGCAGGGGTTATACATACAGAATAATCTAGTCTTAATACTTATATTTGGGTAAGTGAAGAATCTAATTCAAATCAAGATTTTGAAATTTGAATTTAATAGGCTCTATAATTTTCATTTTTAAAAAGACGGATGCATTTATTTGAAAGGCAGAACTATAAAGAGAGAGGGAAAGATATCTTTCACACTCTGCAGTTGATCACTTCAGGCCAGTGCCACCACAACTTGAATCAGGCACTCTGACATGACATGCAGGTATCCTAAATGGCAGCTCAACTCACTGGGCCATAATACTGCTTCCTGCTCTCCCACCCCCATACCAAATCTTTAATGTTTCAGCGAACAGGGAGTTTCATTGTCGGGTCATGCTTCCCATGTGTCTGGGTAGGCTTGATGTTACCTACTGAACTCTGGGTTCAGGGTGAGCTTGCCTGGATACAAGGCCCTGGGTCTTGAGGCGTTCACACCTGTCGAATCTGTCTCCTAGTGAAAGACAGTGAGTTAGAGGGTGAGTTTCTCATATATTCAAAGTCAGTATCCATTGATGAGTTTTCTGTGTACACAATAATGAATGGTAGGAGTTTTAGAGTGGAGATGGGAGGTTTTACATCTGGACCACGGTTCAGATATACATGGTTAGAACTACAATAGATTATGGCCAGGTATTTCTTTTTTTTTTTTTAAAGATTTATTTTTATTATTTTTTTTATTGGAAAGGCGGATATACAGAGAGGAGAGACAGAGAGGAAGATCTTCCATCCGATGATTCACTCCCCAAGTGAGCGCAACGGCCGATGCTATGCCAATCCGAAGCCAGGAGCCTCTTCCGGGTCTCCCACGCGGGTGCAGGGTCCCAAAGCTTTGGGCTGTCCTCGACTGCTTTCCCGGGCCACAGGCAGGGAGCTGGAAGGGAAGCGGGGCTGCCGGGATAGAACCGGCGCCCATATGGGATCCCGGGCGTGCTAGGCGAAGACCTTAACCACTTGCGCCACCGCGCCGGGCCCATGGCCAGGTATTTCTTTCAATTAATGCAGCGTTGGGCTCCTAGAAGCCCAAGAGTGGAGCTGAAGAAACTGACTCAACATGAATGACAGGAGCAAATGTTACTGCTGAATAGGTGTAACACCCAAGACGGGAGACTCTCTGTCTGTCTAAGCCCTCTGACTGTGGGGACTTAGTCCCCTGGTGTATTTTGAAGGCACCAGGGGAGAATTTTGGAGAATGAGGGTCAGGGCCCAGATCCTGGTTTCCTTGGTGAGACTGTAGCTGACCTCCCTGGCCAGAAGTCTGCCAAGGTGGGATGAGTGGTCTGGATAGCTGTAGGAGTGGAAAGCCAGCAGTGTGAGTCTCAGACAGGGGCTCCAATCAGCACCCAGAGGAAGCAGGTGTCGCACTTGCAGGATAGTGAGATTTAAAACCAAGAACTGAATGCAGTGAAGTTGGTAACGCTGTGGAACAAGGATTTCTTACCTTATTTTTGTGGCTAGGTTTTTCTCTTGAGTTGGGAACCTTGGACTTTCATTAGCTGAGATGAGCAGGTGCATTTTTTGGGACTTGTACCAGAGGCTACAAGTGGTACTCAAACAAGTAGGAGAACGTGCACTGCTTCAGGTGTGGAATTGGTGGCAGAACTAAAAATATTCAGCTTGGAGGCTTTAAAGAAAATGGCAGGTCCTAGAGGGTGGGTTCACTCAGGGTTTCCAGCACCTGACTTGGGAGAGTTGATGAGAATGCCTAAGGTCTTGCCGCCCTACAATGACTGGAGAGAATTATGTGAGTGCTAATGTCAAGGAATTCTAACTCATTCCTACTATCCGAGGGGCAACATTTAAAAATAGAAGGGCCAGCATTGTGGCATAGCAAGTGAAGCTGCCATCTGCAGCAGCAGTGTCCCATATGGATGCTGGTTTAAGTTCCGGCTGCTCCATTTCCAGTCGAGCTCACTGCTAATGGCCTGGGAAAAGCAGTGGAAGATGGTCCAAGTGCTTGGGCCCTACCACCCATGTGGGAGACTCAGACAAAACTCTTGGCTCCTGCCTTTGGCCTGGCACACCACTGACTGTTGCAGCCATTTAAAGGGTGAACTAGCAGATGGAAGTGCTTTGTCTTTCTCTGTAACTCTTTCAAAATAAATGAACAGAAAAATAATTCCCTGTAATTACAAATTTTACAAGTTAACAGTTCAGTTATTTGGGTCTTTATAATATGTAGTTCTGTTTTTTCTAAATCACTTGGAGCTTTCTAGCTTTGGATTATTCAAAATGGAAGCCCAAGTGGTATCTTTCTAACAGTGTTATAATCCCAGCAAGGAATTATCTGAATAGCCTTCTGGAACTCTTCCTATTGTTCAGTAAGTCCTCACCCTTTCTCTGAGTTGAATCTGCTGTAAAAGTTAGTTGCAACTATGTGGAGGTGTCATGCTGTTTGTTCACTCAGAATGTCCAGGTTTGTTTATGAGTCTGCGGGGAAAAAATGCTCTCATAGTTCTCCTCAAAGAGAAGAGCACTATCTGAGCCCAGGGCTTTTCTATTGCCAGCCTAATTCTAAATTTACCTATGACCTGTGCTGTTATTATACCCATTTTACAGGGGAAGCATCTGAGACACACAGTGATATGTAACTTGGATAAAGTCACATGGATAAGAAAGACTTAAATTCAGGAAGTCTGGTTTCTTGGAACTGGCTCTCACCTACTTTCTTGTTTCTAGAATTGAGGTTGTCATGAGAGAGAAAATGAAGAGGCTGATGGAGAAGAAGGAAGGGAGGAAACCTGGGTTGTGGGGAGAAGGACAGAGCAGCACATGGTGCTTGGGTGGTGAGTGAAGAAGTGTCACTTGAGTTGGGGCTTTTAGAAAAAGGTAAACATCCAGTATCCTTAGATGCTAAGCCAGGTTTGTAAGCGGGAGAGCATGGAAAGCTGAAAGAAAAGAGGCTGTGGTCTGAAGAGGACATAGATATCTCAGGTTTGTTAGAGCTCTCAAGACCACATTGAGACTAGTCAGAGTGGGGTGCATGAGTCAAAGATGACAGAGACAGGGAGAGAATAGACAGGTATCCACAGGTGTCTTACCAGAAACTGAGCAGCGCCATTGTCACCCTGGGAGAACTTTTGCTGCACATGATTTGTCCTGTGCAGCCCCTGTGTAGTAATATTATGCACAACTCTTTCATTTCAGTACTAGCAAAGTAAAAATAAGTATATATAAAATGTAAAGTACATGCATCCCATAGATTTATATTAGATGTGTTTTGCTATCACTGTCTTTCTCTCTCTCTGTTTTTTTTTTTTTTTTTTTTGCCAAGTGATGAGTTGAAGGTTGGCAAGTTAAGCTCAGGTGATGAGCCGAAGTGAGACACAGCTACAAGTGCACGACAAGAGTCATGCTGTTAAAAATACCAGTTGAATAATCCACTGTGTCTGTGAGGACTTAGGGTTAAGGAGGAGGACTGCAGGGAGTCACTCCCTGTGGAAACTGGTCCCAGAATGAAGTCATGGTAAACGTGTACCCCTGCACCTACACCAGACTGTCTCGAAATAATTTCAGGAAATTCCTCACTTACTTTCTGGGCTATAATTTCATTACTTAGATAGCTCTCAGTGGAATATCATCTAAGATTAGGGGTTGGTAAATTTTAGCCTTTGGCCTATTTTTGTACAGGTCTGCTTGCTAAGAATGGTTTTTACATGTTGAGTGGGTTGTAAACAAAACTAAACAAAACAAGAGTCTGTATATAGCCCTCAAAAACTAAAATGTTTACTGTCTAATTCTTTACAGGGAGTCTGGGCCAGACCAAAAGGACTATGGGATTAATTTTAGATGTAAATTGTTTACTCTTATGTTAAGTAATTGAGTTTGGACTGTACAAAATGCTATTTGGGCAGAAAATAACTTTTTCCAAAATATTTTTTACAGAAGATTTTTTAGGAGCTTTTTTTACTTCTAGTTTTTGAACAATTGAAAATGTGTAGAAGTATCCTAAAAATAGTGTAATGAGTGTGCTTATACCCTCTGTATGTATTAATTATTGTCATTTTGTCATATTGTCTTTATATATATCTGCCTTTTCTTTTTCTAATTGCACCAAAGAAATATGAAGTTATCATGAAAAATACCTCCTAAATGCTGCAGCAGGGACTGTCAAGATATAAGGCAATCTCATAACCACCTTTAGTGATATTTTAGCAATAACATAGTGATGTAGAGTTCAAGGTTAGAACTTCCCAGTATCCCCAATAATGTCCTTCATACTGATTTTGAAAAATTTAAAAACCTATCATAGATTACAAGTTGCATTTAGCTACTCCGTGTCTTTAGTCTCCTTAAACCCCAAACAATTCACTAGCTTTTTTTTTTTGTCTTTCATGATGTTGTCATTTTTGAAAATTTCATACTACTTGTTTTGTGGTATGAATTTTTTTCCTGATTGCTTTCTTGTGGTTAGATTTGAGTTAGACAGTTGTGAAGAGAAGACTGCATGAGTGGTGACTTGTAGATGTGCATGTGCTTGGTGGTGTAGTTTGACCATTGTTCGTGATGTCATCACTGATTTTTGATCAGTGTGGTTGTTCCCAAGATTTATGGATTTTGACTGTAACCTTTCTTCTGTCATCTGTGAAGGATATTCTTAAACTGTCAGCACAATTTGATATCCCCAAATATTTTACCAAATACGTTTGTATCCATTGGAATTACTTCGTTGAGGCAGTTGTGACTTTAGTACTTGCCAAATAGTTACTCTCTGATTCTAGTCTATTTATAAGCTGATATTCATTGGTCTCCTTTAAAGAAGAGCTTTTTCTTTTTCTCTCTTTGTTTTTTGAGTGTCACTGCTTGAATTTATAGATTATGTGTATCCAATATGTCATAATCTAGTCACCTTAAGTATTAATTTTTTTTTAGAATGAATGATGTGATGCTACCCTGCTAGATTGGTAAAATGCCACCATCAGAGACTAGATTTTAAAGCTCTGCTCCTCTATGAAAAGTCTTCATATAGTTCAAGAAAAGCATAGAGTTCATTTTATTGGAACTAAAATAAACATATCTTTTAATTCCACTTTCATGAACATTTTGAGGAACACGTATGTAGGCAGTTAGTTTAATGTTTGAATTTTCTTTTCATAATTTGTTCCAATTATTGCTTCATCTCAATTTCCAGTGTTGGTGAGGTCAGATGCCATGCCTTGGCTGGTACTCAGATAGACTCATCAGTGTGACAATATTGGACATGTGTCCAGGAGGAAGGGGCTATCAGTGAAGACACAGAGTCACAGGGGGCTTTAGAAGGTTCTAAAATGTCCTCAGGGACTTTGGGTAGCGACTCAACACAGGAAAAGCTGCTAATGGCCACTGGGATTTTCGTTAACTCTGGAAAAACTGTAGATGCTCCAAGAGCCAGATATACAAGACTTTTCAATATTTTTAAAGTTTTTACTTTTTTAAGAATTTGGTTCTTTTGTCATGGTAGATTTATGTGATTGAGAAAGAAACTGCTAATAGTATCGCATCTTTCATCTGAAACAGTCATTGCAGGAATCTCAAAGTGCATTAACCTCATTTTGCTTTACAATCTCATGTCTTTTTGACCCAAGCTGTATACAAGTCTGTGCCCTTCTCAGAAACATAAAGTGGCATATAAATTCCAGCATGATGGTTCAGGGCTAAATCTTGCCTTGCACACGCCAGGATCCCATATGAGTGCCCGTTCCTGTCCCAGCTGCTCTGTTTCCCATCCAGCTCCCTGCCTGTGGCCTGGGAAAGCAGTTGAGGACACCTCAAAGCCTTGGGACCCTGTACCCATGTGGGAGACCTGGAACAAGCTCCTGACTCCTGGTTTTGGATCAGCTCAATTCTGGCCATTGCAGCTACTTGGAAAGTGAATCAGCAATAGAAGCTTTTTTCTCTTCTTACTCTCTTGTAAATATGCTTTTCAAATAAAAATAAATGGGTTTTTTTTTAAAAGAAAGCTAAAATGCTTCTGCACTTCTGAATGTATCTTGATGTGCGTGAGCAAGAGCAGACAGGCCCTGCAGGCAGGTGTCCTTCAGTCACATCCACTGGAAGGGGCCAGCAGTATCCATACTCCATTTCTCCTGCTTTCCTCTTATCATTTTGCTGATGATTCTGTGAAATAATTTCAGATTTTTGGTGGAATCACTATAGAGGAGGGTCAGGCTTCCTGTGTTTTCTGTTTCCAAGGTGTCCACATGAGAGTATTTGGAAATCTCCTCCTGGTGGGGCAACACAATGACTGACTCACTAAAAATGAAGGGAACAAGTCATTCCTTTGTCCAGTACTTGGAGCCTTTGGTGAGATTCTTAGTTTAGAATCAGGGGAAAAGAATTTGAAATTAAAAAAAAAAAAACGCTTTAATTCCCCCAAACTTAATCCATGATTCTTTTTTGTGCCTTCCTCGGTTCCTTCATATAAAGACATGACACAATGATGTCTCTTTAAAGACTTGGTTTGGTATGGGTGGGGAAAGAGATTGGATTTGGCCAGTGAGAATTGTTGTAGTTTCTAGGGACAGAAATACAGTTGCAGTTTAAACCAATATGGGAAGTGATTGTTTCATGCAAGTAAGCATAGAAGTGAATCTTAACTGCAGGTGCACATATACACACATGTGTGTCTATGCACAAACACAGCATGTATACATGTAATGCATGTGTACACACATGTATACCCATAGCCACACACATGCACCAATTGCAGGCATAATTTTTTTTATTTATCCCCCTAACCCCTACCCATACCCTCACCCCATGGTGGATTCCTCCACCTTGTTGCACTATTACCATTCAAATCCAGTCAAGATTCTTTCTTTGCAAGCATATACCAAGCATAGAGTCCAGCATCTTATTGTCCAGATAAATTCAACGGTTTCTTGGGAGACCATCTCTGGTCTGAAGGCAGAGCTGGCAGAATATCATCCCAACCAATTAAAAGCCACAACATAACATCAACAACAATTTACAACATTATGGAGTTAATTGACATGGTATTGAGTAACCAATATGTTAGAAATGCAAGTTCTTAACCACATCTTGTGACTACTCCATTGACATTTCAATTTTAGTTTATATACAACCAGCTTCTATACGCTTTAAAATGGCTATAGGGTACTATTCAGCTGTCTCGTGTCTATTTTCATTTTAGTATTTAGCAGTTTGTAGTGTTGAAGCATAATTTTTACTGAACTTGGCAGATTTTAGGATAGTCTAAACTGGCTTATAACTCTAACAAGGCATATGTCAACAGTTGAGGTGCAGAACAGTTTTAGGAGGGGTGTGCAGAGAAATCCTCAATGCCTTAGTGAGGAGTAGCTTATCTTTGTGCCCTACCTAGTAAGGTATATGTGAGTCCGAGCTGACCGTTTCCTGTCTGGTTCTAAGCTTTCCTTGTTGTTCTCTATTTGTCTACTCTAATTTTTTTTGGTAGGGGGAGGCTCCAGAGCGACCCTGATGGTCATTGCAAGAGAGGGTGGGGATTCAAAGTTGGAACTAAGTAAGGACCAGAGAAAGCTCCCCTTCTGAGTCCCAAAGGGAGTTTACTGTTTTACTGTTTCTGAGGTTTGCTCAAGACTCCTGGCTATTGCTTCAATGACATTAGATCCTGTGAGGAAGGATCTGGGCCTCTTCCATCCCATGTGGAAGATCCGAGAGGGAGTGGATGTCCTCAGAGTTCTTGGCCTCCAAGGGCAGTTCTCTGTGGTCTTACCCTCCACTGAAAACATGCAACTATCTACACTTCTAGTACAGAAAATCTGAGCTTTTAGGGAGCAGACCGCATGCTTTGTTAGATCTTTTTGTGGCCTGGATCAGACTAAAGGAGGAGCATTCAAAAAAGATGCTTTGAAGGACTTATGCTTCCTGACCTTTGCATTCGGGAGCCTATTCCTCTAGCCCTGAACCATTAAACAACCAACCCTGGGGAGGTGTGGTGACTACCACGATTCACCCCTTTCTTGAGGTGTTGCAGAGAAAAGCCCCTCTGCTAGAAAACAGGCTTTGTCCCTTCCTAGTCATTTCCTTGGGCCCTAGGTGGTCGTTGCCACCAGCTCGGGGATCTTTTCCAGCTCCTTTCCTCCTACCACAGGTTTAGGCTGGTGCCATCAGGAGCTGCCATTTTTCTCCTGATGCACCTGCTGTCACTGCAGTACTCACAGTCACCTCTCTCACCTTGCTGTTCCAGGACCCTTGAAATTGCAGGGGATAGGACCCACTCTTCCATTACAGCTCTTTGAGCAAACCTTGGACAAATAGCTTCTGAACATGCTGCACTTCTCCTTTTGATTAACAGTGTCACCTGCTCAATAATTTGGCACTGGGTACCCTCAATGTGGGTCGGAGGACATTGGGCTGGCCACTTGAGTGTCTGATGGCCATCTGCTGCCTCCTAGGACAAAGTCTCTGCCTCCCTGAGACCTTTCTCTTCAGGGATGGAGGCCAATGCTTGCCTGTCTGGCCTTGTTCTTTGCATCTCTCATTCCTGAGTTGTTTGAGTTCCAGGAGCCAGTTCTTCTAGGAGGTTTAGGGGACCCCCGGATAATAAATCCCAGCAGTACTGCTCAAACTTCCCAGGACCCTGTGGATGGACTTTGAATTTGGTGTTGCTTGTGTCTTCTCATGCTGCTGCTGACATGTTTTGCTGCCTCTGAGCAGTTCCACACATGAGGATGTTACATGCTCTTGACCCTGCTTACTTCAAGCCAGTAGTGCTTCCCAGTCCCAAGAAGGACCCACACTCACCCATGGTTCCCAGATGCTTTCTGACAGTGGCAGCAGGCAGGAAACTATGGAGGGCTTTTTGTATTATTGTCTGTCCAGAAATGCAAAGCCAAATTCTTTTTGTGTGACTGTTAGATTTTCTTATTCTAGCGGTAGGCTGTCCTTCCTTCTTGGGTTTGATTTTCATCTTCTTTCTTCTATTTTCTTCCTTTTGTATTATTGTCTGAGGATAACTATAAATTTAATAAAGCCAGTTGTACCCTGCTATCAGAGAGTGTAGAGAAAAGTGAGTGGGCTTTGGAACTCTGACATTGACTCCCATGAAATGGTTGTGTCCATAGACCAAAAACAGCTAATGTCATTCCCTATGGCTCAATCTAGTGTATGAATCAGAATCTAGATTTGCCTCCTGGGTGTCCTTAGACAAGTTACCGAAGTCTCAGTTTACTCTTCTGTAAAACTGTACTGAATTCATAGGGTTGTTCTCAGTGCTAAATGACTTGGTAATGTGCATAATGTTCTTTGTTCAGTGCTTAGAGCATAACAGGCACTTCAATGTTAGCTTTCCTCCCTTCATCTTTGTAATGGGAAAGCCACTGCCTCCTGACATCCCCGTGAGAGTCTAGTGGAAGAATGCACTAAAGCTCTCAGCATGGTGTCCATGCTTGCCTGACACTCTAACTACTGACTGTGTCATTGTTAGTGTCGGAAATGGGCCAGCAGTCAGTTATGAATATGACATGGTTGTTGCAACTGTGTCACTGGGCACCCATCAGCTTGTTCCCTCAGGCAGCCAGTCAACCCCCAGATCAAGGAATTTGGACTTTACTTCTTACATCGCTTGCCTAGCTGGTGATCAAAAACTGGGCAAGAAAATCTGGTTCCTTTACAAACTTGATCATCTGTGAATAATGAACTTCGGCTGGCAGAGCTTGGGGCCTGCACTGATTGTTTTGGAAACAATAACCTTGACCTCTGCATTGATGTCATTTCCTCTTGCTCCCTCCAGTAGGCTGTGATTTTTCCCCCCACTGAAAAATTGTTTTAGAAACTTCTAGGCAAAGAAAGTGAATTCTGAATACCTGTACACAATTTCACTCTGGTACTGTCTCAGAGCTCTACCTCTGTCCTGTGTCCGTACCAGATGGAGAGCTTCTCCATGAACTTTCCTCTTTATCTTTCTGTTCCATTCACTGGACAGCAGCTTGGCACATGATCCGTGTCATGTAAGTATTTGTTGGGTAAGTCAAGACTCAGTAGTAAGATTTCTACCAAGGTCACCTGGCCATCAGTGGCATCCTAGTGTTCTTCCAATCTTAGTCAGTATACAATCTGTCTCTCTCATCCTCTTGTCTATTTCTCTCCCTCTCTGTCTAATACACACACACACACACACACACACACACACACACACACCACTTTAAAAATGCATCTGTTTCTGAAGACTGGGAAGCCAAAGGATTGATTTATTTGCTTCACTTTCTTTAGGTTTACAGTTTTCCACTATAATTTCTATATTCCCAGGCATCTTAGGGCTGAATTTATGAGGCTTTATTTTGCAGATAAACTTTTCATGGGATTCAAAGTTTAAGTATGTTTGTCTGTAAATAAGTGACTAATAAAGAATGCCTTAGTGGATTTTTTTCTGTTCTTACGTTGCTGAAAAGATTTTTTAAAGATAAGAAATCTGTTGGCAAATACTTGTTTATATCATCCCTGATAAATGAGCTGCTTGTTCTAGGAAGGAAAGCCTGTTTTGGATTCCTGTCATGATTTCAGCATGAGATGTGTTGTGCCATAGACATGTGCTAATCTTCCAGGACAGGTTGGGAGTTGAGACTGTAGCTTTGCTTGGAGAAGTTTTATCATGTGGAGGGCAGATGGCATATTGATCATATGATTTGCACACACCAAATCAGGCACAAAGGAACATGAAATGGGAATGTTAAGGCAAAACTTTTATAGTGTACCTGGAGATTGAACACACACACACATAAGTTAAGATTCAATGTAAACCAGAACATGAATATTTGCAAAAATGACCAAGATTTAATCTCCACAAATTAATGAGCTTAAGCAAAAGGATTTTGTGGTTTGGGAAATAGTTATTGGGAAGATGTTATATCAGTTACATTTTTCTTAAGACAAGAATAGGCTAATGAAAAGAAAAAAAATTGTCTTTATGGGAGAAGTAAACTTCTTTCTTTTTACTTGCACAGCACTCTGGTCACCCAAATATGTTTGGATTTTTCCCCCACTTATTGATACTCCAAAACACGATCTGAGCTTCCTAAGTTCAACTCAATCCCAGCGCTAACTGCCATCAGTGTAGCCTTTACAAGATTAAGGGTTAAGTCCCATCAAACTTCCCCCAATGTCAGATAATTCATTGCAACTTACAGGTCTTCAGGTTACTTACAACTTTTCTCTGACTTGGTTGTAAATTGGATATTCTCATTACCCCATTTTTCAGTTTTTACTTGTTAAAATGGCGCACAGAACTCAGGGCAGCACTTTATTGATACTGACCTGTTTATTATAAAGACTATAATAAAGGATACAGATGAACAGCCCAGTGGAAGACTTACACTTCCTTCCTGAGTGGGCCACCCTTCCAGCGCCTCTACAGAATCTCTCCAAGCCTTTGGCTTTGGGTTGCTTATAGAGGTTTCCTTACATAAGCATGATTGGTTATGAACTCTATTTCCAGTCCCTCTCCTCTTCCCAGATGATGGGGTTGGGGCTGAAAGTTCCATGACTTTATCTTTCTGGGGATGAGCACTTCCCTCTTCCAGAAACTCACCAAGAGTCATCTCACTGGAGAAAAAGATCTTCCTGTCACCTAGGAAATTCCAAGGGAACAAGAACTTCATGTCCTCAACTGAGTCAAAAACCCTAGATTCAAACAAAATGTGCAAACAGCATCTCAAACGCTCAGGGAATTCTAACTCTTCAGTGGGAATCAGGGCTGAAGACCAGAATGTATGCTTCTTATTGTGAACTGCACCACAGCATCCTTCAGAGTCAACAGCCAGAAGAAGGAGTTGAAGTCAGGAATGAGTATACTGTGTTGGACAGACAGCAGAGAGCTGCCAGATGTGAGAAAGGTTTTCTTTCTTGAATCCACTAAAACCTATATGTATCATAATGTCATAGGTGACTAGGAAGATGAATATATTGTATAATAAAGTCATGCCACAGGGGAGGGGGACTGATGAGACCCGGGTTCTGAATCCTGACTCCGCGTGAGATATCAGGTTCTCTCCAGCAATGCCTTTAGGGTGGAGACTCAAATGAAGAGTGCAAATTTCTATTCTACCAAGAAAGAGAGAAGGGGGATAGAAGTAGGAAAGAAACATGTTTAAGGTTGAAAGAACATGTTAGGAAGATCTAAGGTAGAAGGAACACTGTGTATTGGAGGAATCGAGTTAGACTTGTTGGGTCAAAATGTAGACAAGAAGGGGCAGAGGATGATAGCATGAGACAAGGGGCAAGTTTGTTCCAGGCCTTGTAATCCACATGAGGAATTTTTAAGGTGGATCCCAAGGACAACAGAAATGAGAACAATTGTAATGAAATCAGCAGAATTTCAGAGAGAGGAGTGATGAATAAGAAGAAAGTAAAAAGAATAAGTTCAATATTTCAGTTGGGGAGTAGTGCTTGTGAGGCAAGATAGAAAAGGTCCTCTATTTCTTAACAAAATCTGGATTTCAGTTTAGGCGGGTTGAGTTTAGGATATAGAGAGGGTCTGCAGGTTAGGGATGAGATGGTGGATTTAATTCACACATACTGGATTTTGGAGCCATTGCTGCTCATTCAGTGTAGCTGTGGGATAGTGGAAATCTCTGAGGGAACAACTGCATCAGAAAACAGCAGCAAAAGGAGGGTGGGGTGGGAAGAATTATGATGGTCCTAAATCTAGGTTGTGAAATACGTGAAATTAGTTCACCTTATATAAATAATTTTTGCAAATTAGAGCAGCAGAACAATATCTCAGTTTGACTTAGTGTCTGCTCTGGGTTGGAGGTGAGAAAAAGAAAAACTCACAAAGTACTGTAACAGAGACAAGAGGAAACCCAGCAAAGAAAACTTCAGAAGATAGGGTTTACCTGCCAGGCTGAGTGCAGCCTCAGAAAAGGCCCACATTTGTGTGTTGAAGGAAAGGTGGCATTAGAGTCCTCTGTCAGTTAATTCCCAGCTCTGGCAACTGTCAGTCAAATCATCATGAGTCCATTAGGTGCTTTTAAGCATAGCTGATGATTTTGGATCGTTTTAGCAGGTCATTGTTAGAGACCTTATATAATATAAACCACACGTAATATTTTCCTACGCTTTTGACAAAGAAGGCAGATTAATGTGATTCAATGACTTATTCATACAGTCAACACCTAGTTTGTTATGCAAAATGAGTCACTGTTAAGTGGAAGAGGGTTTAATGGGATTGAACACTGCAATAGCAAGTAGGCTCTGGGATTGTCCTAGGTGAACTTGACCATGTCAGTGGTTGATAACTTCAGACTGGTGCTTTCTGATCATCACTCTATTGTCCAATATTCACACACTTGTCCTTTGTGAATTCTCACAGCAACCCGAGTAGGTGGACAAGCTGAGTCTTCTGGTCCCTAATTTACTAATGAGTAGATGAGACAGCAGGTGCGAATCATACTGCACCTTCAAAACTTTGGTCTATAGCACTTTTTTCCAGCCTAGATGTTCACTTAAAGCTCTCCAAAGTTGGGTCTTTCTGCTGTTACTGACATTGATTGGCCTTAGCAGACAGGTAAAAATTTGATAGGCTTTCTGTGTAGGGTTATCACTTGTCTTTCTGCCAAATCACAATTAACCTCACTGACTTAGTCTCACTCCAACTTTTTGGCACCAAGACTCATTAAGCCTCTAAGTTCAAATGAGGACATTGCAACTCACTCCTTGTGCTTAATTTTTTTAAAAGCACTTCTGTGGCAGGCTACTTTCTGCTTAAAGATTGATCTCGTTTGAAGGGGACTGGGCCGAGACTGAGTATCCCCAACAGGCGTCTGTTAGGAAAGCAAAAAACAGATGGAGAACATGGAAGGGCAGTGTGTAGGACTCTCAAAATATACAGAATGGATCTCCAGTGTCTTTGAGATTTTCTGAATCCTCATCAGAAAAACAGCTCTTGGTTCTTACTCAAAAAATGAGCTCTTAGTGCAGTGGAGAGCATTGCTCCTATTCAAACTATTCTTTGGGCATCATTTACCTAGTGTATTTGATAAGCTCTTGTGTGCACTTGAGCATCTGGCATTTGAAACCTTCCAAGCTCACCCATCTTTGTGAATATTCTGTCCATACAGCGTTATGCAATTCTTGTCCCTGCTTCTCATACTCTAAAACTTCTAATACTCTATGACCCAGCCTCATTGGGCTGTCGAGTTTGTTTTGATGCTTCCCAAACATGTACTTGAAACTTACTTTGGCATCATTAATGTTTAGTAACTGTTTGCTTCGAAATGTGATTCCATTCCTCCTGTCAACCTATGTCTTATTAAGATTCTACTGACTGAAATCACAAGCTCAATTTCTCTCCTCCTGCAAAAAAATTAAAATGCATTTACCCGAATAATAAATTGATTGAAAAATGTATACAACAGCAGGTCTCCCTACGTGCTGCCTTATGCTGCGGGAGAAGCTGGCCTTCCCCTTTACTGCCTGTGGAGTTGCATGCTGGATTAGGCTTTGCTGGGATTTAAGAGGATTTACTAGCTCCCTATTTGTATTTCCTTAATAATTCATTTTTTGATTATTTCTAATGGTCTGTCAAGCTGGGTGGGCTGGCTTACCACAATCAAGTGAGCAAAACTCCTACCTCAATTGTCCTAAATATTTCCTTTGGTTACCCACAGGAAAGGACTCCATTTACCGATGACTTCTTTTTAAAGCAAACTGCAGAAATAGGTTTTTCTTTAAAGAAGCGCTAGAAAGCAAGAGAATAAAAAAGACCGTAAAGACATCATGCTTGAGTGACAGACTCACAGTGATGGTTTTCCCGAACATAGCTTCATTTAGATGGTGGCAGATAGGTTCCTCTTGAACTAGTTTATTCTTCCCCCAGGTGTCATGTAACCCACACCAGGTCTGAGTGCCAGAAGGGTGTCTGGGCATAGCTGCTGTGGGATAAATGCTTGATGATGACATGTGAAATGAAGAGGAATAAATTCTAAATCCTCATATGGGCAACATTAGGAGCAGACTTCCCCATCCAAGGAGAGCAGAGGGCTGTAAAGCTGTGGCTTGCACTGTCACCTCCCCAGGATGACCTGGAAAAACCTTGTGAAGAGATGGAAGACAGCTAGAGTTTGGGAGAGAGAGAAAGAGAGAGAGAGAGAGAGGGAGAGAAAGCTGAAGCTCACTCTGGTGCAGTGAGAGTGTAGGTTTGATCTTAGAACTTGGCACTGCCTGCCCACTTGGCATCCTCCCTTCCTTCCTTCCCATGCCTAGCTTTTTTTCTACCTCCTACCCATTTAGGCTTGCCCTTCAAAAGCCAATGATCTCATCCCTTTACGTCTTTTCCCTTATCTCTCCCCACCTAGCTTCAGTCATAGGGAGGATCCTTGGAAAGAGAAATGAGTCAATAACTGGCGGCGGGTCAGACGTCTACCTGTGGGAGGGCTGAAGCTGAAACCTTCTAGGGGAGACCCTCACAGCACCTGCCAGTGATGAAGAGCGTACCAGATACCAGACTATGCCAAATATATTACATGTATATTTGACTTACTTCATTCTCTCATGCTTTAACTAGTAGGTATTTTCTTCCCCACTGGACAGAGAAGGAAACTATAGCTCATATAGAATATTTCTGTAACTTGCTTGGTGAGTTACTGAGATGGGATTGGGACCCAGGACTTTTTCTTCTTCTTGGGAGACTCCTACTATTCTTGGAATTTTATGGAGCCTGGAACTCCAAGAACCTCTTGCTGAGGAAGCCCTGAGGGCAAGGAACTGGCTTATCCCACCAGGCCTGGATATAGAAGCTTTCAGGTACATATCACAAAAATTTAATTTTCTGAGTTTTCTCTCCACCCTGCTGACAATAATCCTGGCAGTAGCTGGGTTTAACTGTGCACAAGAAGTGCTAATTACAATAATTTCCACATAATCACCACATAGCACAATGATGATTACATGTATTGTAGTGTTGCCCATGTAAGAATAACTTTAGTTCCTGTTTTATTTGGTTATAGTAGATCCTGTTTGTATGTTGCCAACTTACGTGGTCTATTAGTCATGTATGTCATCTTGACCTAGTAGCTTATAAAAGCAGGGAGAACTTTAAGAAAGAAGCACAATGGGAGGGGCTTTTGAGGGGATGAAAGGGGATGATGACCAGGTGGACATTTTTGGAGGGTGTTTCCTGGACACAGGAGCCTGGAAGACTCTGGAAGAGAGGGAAAAGGATGACCAAATACAGGTGTTAGTTGTGGTCTGGGAGGGTGCCTAGGGTAGACTAATAGAGATGGCAGATACAGGTGGCTGAGGATCTTTTGAAAGTCAGAAAGTGATCTGTTATCGAAAAGCACCTTGCTCAGGTGTAGAAGCCTGAGCTGGTGCTCCCAGCTCTACAGTGTAATTGTGGTACAGGTGTCCTGACTTCAGACTTGACCTTCACCTCCCTGGATGACTGTTTGCTTATCTGAAACAATATTTCAGATGATTTTACTTGCTTCTCAGGTGTCTTTTTGACCCCAGGTTCCCTGGTTTCCAGATGGCAGGAATGCTCATGGAAAGAATAGAGTCTGAGACAGATGGGAAGCGAAACACAGCGGCTCCCAGACCTTCAGATAATCATTCTACTCTTCCTTCCATGCTGTAGATTATGAGTGTTATTTGATTTTAGTATTAAGAATGGTAGTGGTAAGAACTCTAAAAATATCCATGTGTTTAAAGCATCCTAGGTGTCTTCTTTTTGTTGCAGTCCCAATGAGATTCAGGGACAAAGGATGTGTCAGCTGTTTAATTTTAAACTTGGGGACAAGGTTTCCTTGGGTACAGTTTGGTAAGAGAGCCCCTTTCTTATGGGAAAAAGTCCTTTTGGAAGTGTTGCTAATTAAGGTGGTGTAAGTTCCTGTGATTAAGAAGCCACAAAAGCTCAATGGTGTATACAGTGGAAGTGTATTTCTACTTTTGCACAAGTTTGATTTTGGCAGCAGGGAAGGGTAGAGACCACTGTGCTCAGACAGTTATTTAGGAACTGAGCTGTAACCTCCATCTTCAGTGCATGATTTTCCAAGGACTTCCTGGGTGTCAGTGTCTAACTAGTGAATGAAGAGAGCAAGAGAAGGATGAATGGCTTGGGAGAGGTTTTCCAGCCAGGACTAGGGATGATACACATTACATGTATCTGGCTTTCTCTCCAGTGACTTAAACTGCTTTACACTCCTCTAGCCATTGCAGTAACAGAGGGACCTGGGAAACAGCCATGTGCCCAAGAGAAAGGGAAGACATGTAATGAGCAGTGTCTGCCACAGGCCTGTAGAATAATCACAGCACGACCAAGCCCTAGTACCCACAGGGTCAGCCTCAGCATCTTGAAATTCCAAGACTACAACGCCCTTCTAAACCTTCTATAATCCCCTCCTTAGTGTGCTTGAGATAAGTGGCCCAAAGGTGACCTAGGCCTCACACATTATGGATAATGTACAACGGCCCACAGACATTTGGTAGATATTAATGATGCAATTAGCATTCCAACACTATTTTGTGCATTTGAAACTCCTTTTCTGAGTCAGGTTTCACTTTTCCCTATATTTCAATCATTTCTTTTTTGTTGTTGACCTCAGAGGGTTTGTTAATTTTCCTGGTTTTGCCAAGGTGACTCTAAAATGAAATCTTTCAAAATGACATCTCTAACAGGTTTATGGTCAAGGTTAAATTGATGTCATGCATAGGTTCAAGAGCAGATGCCAGGTGAGATTAAGTGGAAGTGCATATCCCTCTGTCCAGAGTCCATAGCCAAATCCAGAATGTGATCAGGGGAAAACACTATTGAGCCAAATGAAAAGGGACATGGAGTGGGTAATTTTCTGACCATAGTTGCCTGCAGCAGCTGTGCAAACCAAGCTAATGAGATGGTGATGTAATATCTTGTTGCAAAGAATAAAGTGATTTCCCATGAGGTTAAGCATGAGTTTTCCAACTTTGGGTTTCAGGTATAGCTAACCTCTTTGCTCTGTCCTAAACTCTGGGATAATTGTTAAAAATTGAATTTCTGAATTAAATGACTGGTAAGTTAATTCTTTCAAAATTTTCACTCCTTTAAAACATTTACCTTTAGGTGCTATGGCTTATTGGCTAAATACTTGCCTTACAAGAAATGCTAGTTTGTGTCCCAGCTGTTCCACTTCTCATCCAGCTACCTGCTTGTGGCCTGGGAGGGATGGTAAGGAATAGCTAAAGAGTCTTGGAACCTTGAACCTGCATGGGGGATCTGGAGGAAAGTCTTGGCTTCTGGCTTCAGATTGGCTCAGCTACGGCCATTGCAGCCATTTGAGAGTGAATCAAAGGATGGAGGATCTTTTTCTCTCTTTCCTTCTTCCCATAGAGCTAATCTGCCTTTCCAATAAAAATAAATCCATCTTTTAAAAAGAGAAAAACAGAGTTTGCCTTTAATGTTCATAGTACAGCCTAGTAACAAATAACTTGTCCATTGATGTAATCCTTATGGTCTACATGGTCCTGGCATGGGTGCCTTGTGGTGGTGCTGTGTCCACTGAAGACATATTATATCCACAGTTGGAAGGATTGCTATGAAACAACATCTGTTTCCCAGGGTAGGATTTGAGATTTTGTGCTTTAGATTTTTTAAATATATGTATTTGAAAGGCAGAAGTTACAGAGAAAGAGAGAGGTGACTGAGTGAGATCATCCATCACTGATTCACTCCCCAAATGGTAACAACAGCTAGAGCTGAAGCCAGGAGATTCTTCCCAGTCTCCCACATGGCTGCAAGAACCCAAGACATTGAGGTATCCTCTGCTGCTCTCTGTTTTTGTGAAAGTTACAGATGGTAGAGAAGCAAACATTGCACTTTGTATTTTGTAACCTTTTAACAGTGACTGGAAGGCTGCACATGCTGGATGTTTAAGTTATGAAGAGTTACGAAATGAAACATTAGCTTCATTCCTGAGTATCTCAATAATTGCTTGTTTAAGGGATTTAATTAAGACTTGTATCCTAGAGTATATGCAGAGCAAATCTTTAGTTGACCTTCTCAAGAATTCAGGATGATCCTGTGTGCAGTGGGATGTCAATGAACCACATATGTGCACAGGTCTGGACTTCCTGTGGGTTTTAAATCTACTAGTAAGCGTGCCTCCTGAGGGAGAGACCTGTGGTGCTCTCTGCTTTCCTTTGTATCTCTGGAACCCAGCTTCAGAAGTCATGCATCCTCAATAAATATTTGTTCAGTACAGAAAGGAAGATGTGGGCTAGTCTTGGTTGAAATGGGTAACAGTATATTTTAGATTTAAAATATAAGAATTTAGTAGTTCAAGTTGAATTTCTGTCACATAACAAATACAATTAACACATTTGATTTTTGCTTCCTTTCAATGTCATTAACCTCATAATGGAGGGTTAGTCTAGATCCTAAGGTTTTGTCTAGTAGTTTCTCACAAGATGTGTATTAGGCAATCATCCACACACTTGGTGATCTGATTTATTTGTGTAAGATTTTTATCCAAGGTGGCTAGGAACAAAGAAAATAAATAAAATTTATTTCAGTCTTTGGCACTTAGGTAATGGAAAAGTTCAAAGTAGAGTGACTAGCACGTACTAGCTAAAAGGGATTTACTGAGTCTACTACATGTGTAGATGTGCAGGTTTCTGTTTATCAAATGCTAACAACACATGTCATCCCATTGGCTCCTTAATCCCAGTTCTGGATGGAAGATGACAGGTTTTATTTTTAAACCTCCATTTTATTAAAAAGAAAAATAAGATTTAAGCAAATGACTTCCTAATAGCTCATAGTAAATGTACATTGAATTTTGTTGCTGAAACCTATACTACTGATTCCAAATTCACTCTGCTTTCCTCTTGATCAAGCTTGATATTTAATATTTGTATGTTTTAAATGATGTTTTATTTATCTACTTTATATCTTTAAATATAAAGACATTTGCTATATGCAAATAACTGTAGATTTATTTTGTACCTATAAACATATGATAATATTTTGGAGATATAAAGCAGATCTGATGCTTAGTCCATAACATAGGAGATGATCCACATTCCTTACCTGGGCCTGTATTTTGCCTCACTGGTTGCTGCCTTCTGTCTTGCCTGCTCAGCTGCACTGGCCTTCTAGCTCTTTCTTGAGTATAGCATTATATACATGCTTACTTCAAAGTCTGTTTTTTCTCAACTTCTTATGCTCAGATCTCTTCTTGGTTAATGCACTTGTGTCATTTAGCTTTTTCTTTAAATATTGACATTTTAAAAATACTTTCCTTAATTTTGTTTGAGAGACAGAGTTACAGAGAGAAGGAAAGATAGAGAGAAATCCCCTGACTCATTCCCCACTTAGCTGCAATAGAAGGTGCTTGGTTTAGCCAAAGCCAGGAGCCAAAAACTTCTTCTGGGTCTCCTACGTGGGTTCAACAGCCCAGGGATTTGAGCCACCTTCTGCTGTAAAGCAACTGTCTCTATGGCAGGCTGCTATTGCTGGTCTTCCTGGAACTTTGAATACCTAGAATTTTTTTCTCATGTATTTACTTGTTTTCTCCTTCTCCATTGGTCTCATCCACACACATGTAAGAAGAAGAGAAATTCCAAAAAAGTAAAAAGTGGCTTGTTTTGGTCACTCTGGCAGCTTCCCTTGTAAAATAGCATGAAATATATTGTAGGCATCTGATAAAGTGTTGAATAAATAAGCAACTGAAATAGTTCTTTCTGTTTTAAAATTTTCTATACTTTAGTGTGTAGTGTGGGCATATATATTTTCTTTGTCATAACAGTAATCTTCCTCGAAGCTCCTAGCTGCTGTCTTCAACTGGGTCCAGCTGTCGTGGCCATTTTTGAAGTGAATAAACAAGCAGATGGAAGAACTCTGTCTGTTCTCTCTGTAACTCTGGCTCTCAAGTAAATAAATAAAGATTTTTTAAAAGACTCAATTTGTTCCTCTTTAGAAAATGTGGACCAGATACATGGCCTGTCCATGTGGGTCAGGACTTCTGGGTATGAGCATCTCAGAAGGTACATAAATACATCTAAAATATTGTATCAGCATCATCACTTTAAACCAGGCCACCAAGAAGTATTTGCTGAAAATACTTATATTTTAATTTAAACAGGAGGGTCATAATGGTTAGTGAATATTTTTGACTTTTATAGCTTTCTTGTTGAACATCTCATCAGATTTGTAATAATTTTAATGCAAAATACAAGATATACAGGTGTTAGATATTTCTACAATGGGAATTCAGGGTTATTTTGTGTGTTGTAAACTGTGTTCTATAAACTATGTAAAATGTGTATGTAAAAAAAATACAGTTGACTCAATCTTGAAAATATCCCAGATATTTTAGAATTGATCTAAGATGATGTGAACCAAATGATTACAAGTAAATCTTTCTACATAAAACACAGAGAATCACTGACAGAAGATGAAATGTATCAGATTGCTCTGTACTGGCCTCACACACCTGCCACACACCTGCCTTTTAAAAAACTATGTGATGTATGTTTTATAAGTTTTTACCAGGAAAGTCTTTCAGGTTTTACTTAGGGAATAAAGACCGGGACTCTGTGATACAGAGATGATGTTCATAGGACCTATATTTCACTGTATGTTTTTTATTTCCTTTGAATTATCAACACTCTCCACAGACATTATTTAAAAGTTCAGCTTAACAATGGCACTGTTAAGCAACTAGTGAGGAAGCTAATGTAAGTAGAATTTTGTTCATTTAAGGAGTTGGCTTTGGTGTGATGAGTTAAGCTACTGCTTAGGATGCTTAAATCCCGCATTGGAGGGTATAGGACTGAGTTTGGCCTCTGCTTCCAGTCCAGCTTCCTGCTAATGTAATGGCCCAAATACTTTAGTCCCTGAACCTACTTGGAAGATCCAGATGAAGTTCCTGGCTCCTGACTTTTGCCTATCCCCACCTTAGCTGATGTAGGCATTTGAAAAATAAAGCAGCAAATGGAAGATTGTGTGTGTGTGTGTGTGTGTGTGTGTGTGTGTGTGTGTGTCTGCTACTCCTTCTTTCTTGGTCACTCTGCCTGTCAAATCGATCAGTCAGCAATAATGTTATAAAAGGCAGAAATGGTCTACTATGTAAAAAAATTATAAAAAATAGAAACTTCATCAGGGGATAGGTATTTAGTGAGGAGGTCACTGCTTGAGGAAGCTGCGTTCCATTTTAGAGGATCTGCATTTGAGTCATGGCTCTTACTACCCACCACTTGGGCCAAGCAATTCATGTAGGTGACTTTGGGCCTAGCCATTGCACATATTTTGGGAGTGAGAACTCTATCTCTTTCTCTTCCTCTCAAATAATAAAGTAAAAAGAAAACCTCACTTATTTTTTTGGAAATATTATATCAATCTGTATCTTAATGCAGAGGATAATAGGTATTGACACTGCATGAGAGAGCAGTAATTCAAGAAACTTGAGTGCTAGGCCTGACATATCCATAACTCAGCTCTGGGGAAGTTCCTCACCATCCCTGAGCTGTAAAATGAAAGAGTGAGTGTGCCCGGATCTCGCATGGCTGCCGGTTCATGTTCCGCCTGCTCCACTTGCCATCCAGCAGCTCCCTGCTTGTGGCCTTGAAGGCAGTTGAGGACGGCCCAAAGCCATAAGACCCTCCACTTAGGTGGGAGACCTGGAAGAAGCTTCTGGCTCCTGGCTTTGGATCAGTTCGGCTCTGGTTGTTGTCCATATGGGGTGTGAACCAACAGATTGAAGATCTTTATTTCTGTCTCTCATCTTTTCTCTATAGAACTGACTTTGCAATGAAAAGAAATTAATCTTTAAAAAAAAGATAAAGAGTTGTACTTTGTGGGTCACACACATTCGTCATCACATCTGTTCTACCAATGTAGCACAGAAGCAGCCTCAGGCAATATGTAAATGAACAAGTATGGTTGTGTTCCAGTAAAAACGTGTTTTTAAAAAACAGGTGTTAGGCTGGATTTGGCCTTTGGATGCTACTTTGCTCACCACTGAGTCACAATAGCTGTCCTGAGTGTCTGTCTGCCAGGTGTCCTGGCCTCCTGATCTCCTGACCTCCTGACTAATCCCTGAATGCAAAAATAAATGCCTCAGTCTACACCCTCTCCCCTCCTGTTTCCCCTTGATTAATACTTTATTTTCAAACAGTTCTCTCTACTGTCTTACCCTGATGCTACCATATTCCAGCTTTTCCCTATTTCTCGTCATTCTGAACTCGTACTTCCCCAATACGGAAGTTATTGTTGTTTCTCTTAAAAGCCTTTGTGGTTATTACCAATTTTACACACTTTCAACCTTGCCCTGAAAAAATTTTGCCCACATATGTTTTGTACCTAGGGAATTATGGTCAGCCTGGTTTAAAGTCTTCAGGATATGACTGGTTAATCTCTTGCCAAACAGATTCCCTTTTTGAAGTGATGGCCAACCACATTTAACAGGCCACTCTGTTCACAGAGCAGAGGTGGATTTTGTCTTGGCAAATCACATGCAAAGATAGATGTTGGTGTCTGAATTTGATGTGTCCCTAAAGAGACTCCTGCCTCAGCCAGGAGAGTTGGCACCAAGCCTTTAGCTATATGGGAATACCTGGCTCCAGTTCTAGACAATTCCTTCCTAACTTCTGCCCAGCTCATATCCTTGTCCTTTACCTTCAAGTATTCTAGCTCCTATCCTTTCTTTACTCCTGAAATTTCCAAGTTTGAAATCTTCACCTACCATGGATAAACTTGCTGCTGGCAAAGCTCTTTACTTTTATGCATGAAAGCAGATAGATTATTGAGATTTACTACATGCTTTAAATTCACTGCTTTTCCTATTCAGTGATTTAGCTGTAGCCCCGGATAAAGGTGATTTGTGTGATCCATCTTGCTTTATGTCTCACTTGACATTCTGCCTTTTTCATGACAGGTTGCTGAATGCCATAAAGCCAGGACTTGTTAAAAAGATCAATAGATTGCCAACCCCCATTGCAGGATTGGTGAGTATCCAGAATTGAGATTTATTTTCCAGTGTTCCTTTCCTCTAAACTAAAGGTCATGACAGTACCATTTATTACACTTCTCTCCTGCAATATATATTCTACTTGAATGCAAACGCATTGAATCCATTAAACTAAGAGGTCACTTAAAAATGAAAGATAGCAATGGTGCCTATATGGCATCTTAATCTTTGTTTCTAGCTTTCCCACAAGTGATAAGATCCTTCATTCTTAAACAGGTAAATTTGTTTTGGGGTGAGAGGCTGGTAATTATGTTGACCCCAGAAGAGAAATGCTATTTTAATTACATTTTCTTACTCCAATTGTCTACTACATTTCTCCGGAATGAAGAGGAAGAGGAGGATATGAGGGAAAGAATTTCAAGAGACAGTGTGACTTACATAAATGGCTGTTTTGATATTAAAAAACTACTTGATTTTAATGCTACATGTGTAGACTAAATGTTAGAATGCAACAACTCAGAGTTGGTCTACTGTCATCTGGGGAGCTGTTTAAACAAAGTACTGGCCATTGTGAACCTACCTATGTACATAATTTACTTATGTCTGCACATGAGGTCTGATTTTCCCCCCAGGCATTGATCTGTTTCATAATACTTGACAATTAACTTTAATTTTTTCAGTTAATGTTGGCTATTGTATCAAAAAAGGTTGCAAGATTAGACAACCAAATCTTAATTTTGGAAAGAACTTGGTATATTTACACACACATGTGCATATAGAACAATGAGGTTGAGAATGAACAGTGGGTGTGGCCTGCTAATAACTCAGTCGTTGTTGCTATTTCAAGCCTCCTCTTTGCATGTAGTTTTGCAGAAAACTATCAAGAATTTATACAGGATTCAAGAAACATTATTGATTATTCTTAAGAATTCCTTAGCCATGTTATAATAACTAATTGGAATTAGAGCTGAGCAGAAAAAAAAAAAAAAGGTTGTGTTTGAGAACCATCAGGGTCCTGGTAGGAAGGCAGATGGTTTCAACAAATCAAATGAAATGAGTGCCTTCTTTCTTTTAAAAATTCCTATTTCTGTGATGTTTTTTGGAGTTGTGACAAGAAATAATATTTAAAAAGATACAGGTATTCCCAAATCCCAAATTTGACTAAAATTATTTTTTATCATGTTTTAAAATTGAGATTTCAAGCCCCATTTCTCCTTAGTCCCTGAACTCAGCTCTACTTGTCTGGTTGGTGGTGAGTTGGTGATTCATCATTAAAAATCCTTCCAATTTCATGCATTGAGATAGATTATTATATGTATGGATTAAATTCCTAAGGAATGGACCTCAATGACAAGATACATCGCCAATATTGTCATCATATTTTATCAGTATCATATGTTTATGAGTACATATATTAATTATTTTTAAGCATTTTACTAAATCCATCTCTATGACTGCTAAAACCACAGTCTCAGTGATCATGACCAGTGTGCCTGTGGCTGTAAGCATGTGGCATGCTCTTAGAACTCAGGGGTTATATGTTATAGGAGCAACATTTGCAGCATCAGACCAACAAGGTCTCTGAGGAAATCCATTGAAACTGAGACAAGTAGAGCTGAGTCCAGGGACTAAGGAGAAATGGGGCTTGAAACCTTAATTTTAAAACATGATAAAAAATCATTTTAGCCAAATTCGGGGTTTGGGACACCTGTATCTTTAAATATTATTTCTTGTCACAACTCCAATGTTGTTCTTTTACATATTATCTCTGCTTTGGAGCAGTTGGGCAATTTGATGCAAGAAGCAAGGCAGCCTGCTACTCTCAGATCAGTTATATCCCTGGCTTCTATTCCTCCTCTTGGCTTTTGCATTGGAATTTCCTTCCATTTGTTCCTAACCATTGTTTGTCTCTTTATGGACCTTTTCCAACAAACCCTTCCCTATTCACCTTTATTCTCTGTAACTTTGTATTTTCATTATCAACATCACCTTTCATCCAAAAAGACTTTCCCAAGCCATTAGGACCTATTCATTAATGATTCCTGAATCTGCAAGTTTGGTCTTATTCTTTTTGTTTTCTCCAGGTACCTCCAAATTAACATTTCCAAGAACCTTGTGGGCCAGTTGGGGAAATGGAATTGCCATTTGCCCCTCATGTTATGTTAATGTACTTGCAAGATTCTCACATCAAACTTTGTGACTTCAGCTCTGTGTAATATTGGCCAGATCAGCATCTCCCACCAAGTGTTCTCTCCCCAACTCCAGACCTGTAATCTCTAGGTTGGACAGCTCCAACTGGGTGTCCTACACACACCCCAAATTTAATATATTCAAGGACTTAAGATGACCACTCCTACCCAATTATTTCTTAATGTCAGTGTAGGCATCATAGATATAGGAAGACAATTCAAAACATTCATGGAAAAAATGCTCCCGTTTTAAAAGATAAGTTCATTCTGAAACAAAAGACCTTGAAATGCATGCATAGTTTTTTCATAATAGGCATTTTCCATGAAACTTTCTGAGGTACATTCCAGTTACCTCTAGTTTAGCTGTTAGAATAATGGCAACTTTCTATCTTCTCTATACTCTTGTTTTTCTCTGCCTCTGCCTCAGAATATCTGTCCTCCTCTCCTGCCTGGTCTGTTCCAGCCATTTTCCAGTTCAGCAAACACTGTTCATTCTTGAGTGTGATACTTTGTCCCACATAATATCTTAGCCATATAAAATACTCTCTTCCTGTTCTTTTGGACAGAGTCCTGTTTATTTATCAAGATTTATTGCAAAATCATCTTTCGTGAAAACTTTAGTATTTATGGCCCATTATGATATTTTATTATAGCACAAAGATAGTATTCCCTGGCATAACAGAAAATGAATTCATCTATGAGGGAGGTGAAAGTCAGCTCTGTTGAAATATTCTCTGGGGAGAAAGATTTTGAATAACTCTTGTTAACTCTGTGAACTGAAAGACATGTACATGGTTTAATATTCATGTTAAGAAACTGTGGCTTTAGGCAGTTAATTTGCATGATCAAACTTATTCGTAATGGGCCCAAATGATGTAAAGAATCCTAGTGACGTGCTGAAAAACATATCTAAGTAGTCTAAAGCCATGGACATTCTGCATGACAGCTGGCTTGCACTTGTTAATACTGTCAATGTCTTAAAAGTTACTTCCTTCATTCCCTAACAGCTGGGAAACAGATATACATTAAAGGTGACTAGAGGAATATTCCAGCTAAGCATATTGCATGATCCTTGAGTGAGGAAAAGCAGGTATATCAGATAGTAGGAGGAAAATTGGGGAAATTTGAGTAGGAATTGGATGTTAGATGAATGGATTTGCTCAGAGTTGACTTGACTGTATCATATGGTAACTGTTTTGTGTGTATAGTGGAACACTCAGAATCTCAGGCACTACAAATGCTGGAGTATAGAGACATAGATGTGATGTGTGAACAACTAAACCTCCAGGTGCTCAGAGAAAAGTCTATGTACATAATGTTTAATTTTATATGCACATGGAGAGACCGAAGGGAGGAAGGAAGTGAGGGAGGAACAAAAAAATATGTTCGATCTAGACAAATAGCATGGAAATATTGTAACACTGTTCTGTCTTATAGATTTGAAAGTTTTTGGTACTACAAATCTAGAGATTAAGGGGTAGGTGTGTGATGGTGCAGGTTAGGCCACCACTTGGGATGCCTACATCCCATATGGGAAGGATGCCTGGTTTGAGTCCTGGCTGTCCCACTTCTGACTCAGCTTCCTTTATTGCACATCCTGGGAAGTAGCAAGTAATTCTTTGCTATTCACATGAGAGATCTAGTTGGAGCTCTAGACGTTTTAAAAAATAATTAATAAATTTTATTGTTCCATGATAGAGTTCCATAGTCGCCAGGATTTCCCTTGCTCCCTCCCCAAATCCATGATCCTCCACTAATTTCCCCCACGTCGTTATAATAGTCCCGAGTCCATAATTCTGCTATTTAAATGTATCCTGACACTGTAGGCATGCATAATGGCAGAGAGCTCAGCATTCTGTTGTCAAAATACACTCAACAGTTTCATTGGGAGTCCATCTTTGATTTGTAAGTAGAGATGCACATTGCATTGTATCTTCACATCTGTATGTGATAGTCTCTACTATACAGTTACTATACATCCCCTTAAATGAAAAGCTGTAAAACAAAATGAACAACAAAGAAGAAAATGGGAAATTTACAGTAACATAAATAAAATGCTACTGAATGACCAATGTGTCGCTGAAGAAATGGAAAAGAAAATCAAAGACTTTCCTGAAGCAAATGATGCTATTGTGTGACCTATGAGTCAGTGAGGAAATTAATACGAAAAATAAAAACTTTTTTGAATGAGTGAAAATAAAAGCAAAATATAAAATCCTCTGAGATTTAACAAAAACAGTACTGAAAGGGCTATTGATCTTGTGTTTTGCATGAAGGTTACCTTGTATTAGAACATATATTTGTCCTTTGAGGCCTGACTGGTTTCACTGAGTGTAATGGTCTTTAGTTGTGTGATTGTGTATTTCATTCAGTGTTTTCCTCTTTCTGATAATTGTGACAGGAAGGGACAGACAGAGACTCCCTCAAATGTATCTGGGGTCTTTGTATTTTGGTGTTTGTATTTTGTCAGGTGGTTGACAGTCACTGGCCAGCTATTGACCAAGAGCAAGTCTGGAGTAGCAGGTCCCTGGGGATCTTAATGAGTGTCGCCAGAGGGTCTTAATGTCTTAATGTCCTGGTGTTAGAAGCCAATCCATTAAGATGGAACAGCTGCTTGACTTGAGGATAAATAAGGAAGTGTGTTTTCACAAAGCAATCCCAAATTGTAAACACATGTAGATTTTCAAAGGTGTGAATAGGTGTATTTTAGCCCCTGAGTTGAGCTGTGGTTACAGAGAATTCAGGGGTGAAGGTGTTAAAACAAAGTAGTTGAAAATCATTTCCTGGCCAGATTTAGGACTTGAAGCGCCTAGGTCCAGGTCTGCATTGCTTTGGTTACCAGTGCTGACATGTGAAGCCGCCTGGTGACTGCCTGCAGATGCTTGCATTCTTGTTTAGGTGTTAGTGATACTGTTAGCTGTGGCCAGAAAGAAAGACCTCAACCTTAGGTCTTGGCACATCCAAGATGTTTAAAAACACTGCCCCTCAGTCTACCAGCTCGTCAGGATTGCACAATCAAGCCACATCCTGAAACTCAATTTAGGGATCATTAGAGAGCATGCTAACTCTTTTACCCAATTCCTTGCCTGTGATACAAGTTTGGAGATTCAGTTGTTTCTTGCTGAGATTTTAATTCTGACAACTCTGTGTGTGTTTATATATGTGTGCACTGGTACAGCATAATGGGCAATAGATGGTATTCAGGGGTTTTGCTTTCCAGTGCTGACTTTCCCTTGGGCTGTCATGAAATCTTTACTTGATCTGACATGTGAATTCATGAAGCTGAAAGGAATCAGAAAAAAAGAATTGTTGTCTAGATTAAGGGCATGTTAGCCAATGAAAGGAGAAAGTTATTTGCCAAAATTAGACAAATTAGTAAAAGCTGAGGTGGATTCCAACCCCAGGAACCCTTCTCTCCAACTGTTACATATTCATGTGCTTCCAGTTGAGGATGGTCCATGTGGGAAGCAAAGCTGATTGTATCTCTTCTGAGAAAAAGGTGGATGGGCCCGGCGGCATGGCCTAGCGGCTAAAGTCTTTACCTTGAACACCAGGATCCCATATGGGCACCGGTTCTAATCCCTTCAGCTTCCTGCTTCCCATCCAGCTCCCTGCTTGTGGCCTGGGAAAGCAGTCGAGGACAGCCCAAGCTTTTGGACCCTGCACCCGTGTGGGATACCTGGAAGAAGTTTCTGGATCCTGGCATAGCATCGACTGTTGTGCTCACTTGGGGAGTGAATCATCGGAAGGAAGATCTTCCTCTCTGTCTTTCCTCCTCTCTGCATATCTGACTTTCCAATAAATAAATAAATCTTTTTAAAAAAAGAGAGAGAGAAAAAGGTGGAAGGCCAAGACTCACTTTCTAATCTGTCTCCTTTTTCTTCTTTTGGCCAATACAAATTACCCTTCCACACTCTGTGAAAGGCCTCACTTCATGTGCCGCCTCTGCACCTGATAAATGGGGGAAATTAGACTCAACACTGGAGTTGAGTAGGACAGGGCAGGAATGTGACTGGTACAGCGCTCCTGCCTTTTAGTAACTGTAGCCAGCTCAGAAATGTCTTCTTTGGAAAAAGGGTTGCATTTTTCTCAAAACTGAGATATGATTTCAAAAATGGCTGGAGCTGAGCTTCCTGAAATAGCTATAAAGGAAAGTTTCCATTAATGACGGACTTCAAGCAGAAGGTGTCTGTTTAATTGTATGAAACTGATACCAGCACACTTGACATTCCATTGTTTGAAGGTGGTTGTAGTAGGGAAGGTGATGAAAGGACTATAGAGATTTCCACATGATGAGAAGATTAAAGATAGTTTTGGACAAAAGGTAAACATACAACGCTACTGACAATTGAGTGGCAGGACAAGCCTTTATGCAAACTTCATGATTTTAGGGAGTTGATGAAATCCTATATTTGGGGGCCGGTGTAGCCTTTTCTGCTTTCCAAGGAGAGGTTGCATGCAGGCCCTACCGAGAGATTAGCTTTTGCATACCTCTGCTCATCTGTAGTCCTGCTTTCCATTTGAGGCTTCTATTCTGCAACTGCTTTTAGGATTTCTAGAGTCTTTGCTTTTCTTTCAGCTGTTTGACATGTATGTTACCACAGAGAAGTTTGCCAAGTACTGTTCTCTGTTTCTCTTCTGGTTCAGATTATAATTTTAGGTCAGCAGGGAGCCATAGCAGGCAGTGGGAGAGGCCATGGACCTAAGTTGCCATAATGATAACTGTCACCTGCTATTAACGGCTTCCCATGTACCAGGTACAGTGGTCAGTTATCCTTCATCTGGTCAGTATCCCTTGATGTTGTCATCTCTGGATCCTTATTGTAGCTCAAAAAAACCAAGGCTCAAAGAAGTTGCTTAATAGATTTTCAGTTTGCCTCAGGTAGAACTGGGATTTGAACCTTAATTTACCCAATTCTGTGGTCTGCTCCTTTCCTACTGTGTTAACACTCTTTCCATTAGATCCAATAGTACTAATGTGTGAAGGGACTTTAAAAGGTTCATGGGAAATTGGGATTGAAGAATATTTTCGTTTTAGTGCAAGATAAGAATGAAATTCATGCATAGGTTTTTAAAATATGCACTTTTTCGATGAACTTTTTGAGAGATTTATTTTTGCTTGAAAGGCAGATTTATAGAGAGACAGAAAGAAAAATATCTTTCATCCTCGGATTCGCTTCTCAAATAGCCACAATGGTCAGTGCTGAGCTGGAACCAGGAGTCTCCCCCAGTCTTCCACAAGGGTGTGAAGTCCCAAAGACTTGGGCCATCCTCTGCTGCTTTCCCAGACCATAAGCAGGGAACCAGATTAGAAATGGATCAGCTGGGATATGAACTGGCATCCATATGGAATCCTAGTGCTTACAGGTAAAGGATTATCCTGTTGAGTCACTGTGCCTGCCCATCCCTGAACTTATTGAAGTCCTCAGCGTATGTATGTATTAAGAAATTTTGCTCCAATACAAATTGTTTTTTTCCTGATATTGTATATCACAACTTTCAAAGAACTCTTGCTATAATTGATCTCAACACATCCAAGCATCTACTTGGAGACATCAGCCTCTAATGTGGTCTCCATTTAGAAGAAAGCCTCTTGTCCTTGTCGCTAAAGATCAGATTGAGCCAATGACCCATTTTTAAAAGTACTACTCAACGAACAGTTTCTATTACTACTCCATTAAAACCCAGTGCTCTGGGACCACACCCTAAGTGTCAAGTCAAGGGTACAATGTTTTTGATAAAGGAAAACAGCAGTAAAGCATTAGACAACCTTAGTAAAGTTGTTTCCAGAAGAATGTCATGCAGTGATTCCAGTCCTAATATGTAGCGGAACTTGCCAGAGCCCTCATCTCTGTCTTCCCTTCATACACACACACAAATCTCATACTTGCCTTCTCTTGCAAGTGTATCCCTACCACCACCAACATAAAATCCTGCAGACTCACGCTGTGCTAAACTTTTCCTTTTTGCTTATTCACTCTTTCTCTACTGTTATTGACTGTCAACAACCTCTTCCAGTACAAATCACTCCAGCTCCAACCCAGGATTCTAACCATGGGCAACAAAGGGTCAGGGAATTCTCATGTGTGGGTCGAAAAGGAGGGAAGATTAGGAATATCTCCCTCATGTGCTTTTCCTGCCCCTATCTGTTCTTTGTGGTTACTGCTTGGTGCCTTCAGGGAACCCTGGGGCATCCTGTTCTTTAGGGGGTCAAGTGAAGTCTGGTAGCTGAGCGATGTACTGTGTGAAGGAGACATATTTCATTGAGGGGGATAAATAGACCTTGCAAAGTATTCCAGCCCACACTGAATTTAATGACACACTTCCCTTTATCTTTATCCTTGGCACAGTATGAGAAACCTCAGTCGTTCCCACACAACACACAGAAGGAATGCTCAATTTGCTGCTTTTGTGTTTGGTGCCAAAGCCAAGCCAAAGTGGGAGCAGTGGTTAGCATTTGAGTAGGTCTAGACATAAAAGAGGACAAACTGGAGGGGAAAACAGCAAACAACAGACATGTACTCTTTGCTGCATTAAAGCCTGCATTCAGTTCAGTGGTGGCATAGGAGTCCAGTGTAGCCTCAGTTCATTCAGCATGTCCAAATCAGCGTGGTTGTGTGCTGCTGGTCGTAACAACCTCTAGTACTAGCTTTTAAATGTACAGATCATCTAATATCCTTATGTGTCTCTCCTGTGCCTCTGGAATAAACTCAAATGCCTCAGAAAGGCGTGTGTGTGTGTGTGTGTGTGTGTGTGTGTATACCCAGCTTCATAGTGGGTTGGGAAGTTGATGAGGCATTCTGATATCTACCATGGCAGGCTGGCTCAGGTTATTCAATGATGTGCTTGGAACGGATCCAACATTAGACCCCTTAGATGTTTAGATGAGAGAGATACTTGGAAAGACTCATTGAGATTGCCTGACCCTCCATGTACTTTGTGATTATTATCTCTCTATTGGTTTTCTTATTTGGTGAGGATGTTAGTTATTTACTTCAATATAGCAAATTGCCCCCAGACTTCGTGACTTAGAGTAATATTTGTTACCATGTAGTTCCTGTGGATTAGAAATCTGAACAAGATTTGGCTGGGTCCCTGCTTCAGGGTCTCCTATACAGCTGCATCCAAGATATAACTGCAGAAGGCTCTGCTTCTAAGCTTATGAATATGGATATTGGCAGGAGTCATTTCCTCACAGGCCATTGGCCAAAGGTGTGCTTAGTTCATTGTCTGAGCATGCTCTGGGTCTTCCTCATGGGTGTAGGGGCCCAAGGAGTTGCACTTGCCTAATCTGAGTGAGCCAGCAAGAAGAGCTAGAGACAGATGTTTGAAGCCACAATCCATTATAACCTACTCTCTGAAGTGACATTTCATCACCTGTGTATTCTAACAATTAAAAGCAATTTACTAGGTCTAATTCATGTTCAAGAAGAGGGAATTACACAAGAGCCGGGATATCAAGGAGTGGTGACCTCTGGGAGCTGTTCCATAGGCCAATCATGGTGAATAAAATGATTGTGTTCATGTAGCAAATTAAGGCATAGATTTCCCATTCTCTTATGAAATCCATTGTAGTCATAGGGCTATAAAAATAATATGATTTGGCTTTAATACCTCTCTTGCATATTAATGTCTGTTTTGCAGTTTTTTTCTTCACATATATATCCCCTCCCCCCCACCAAAGGAAAAGGTTATTCTCTCTCCAAGTAAAAATATACTTATGATTTAGGACATAATTTTAGGCTTTTAGAGGATCACCTTCTAGGTAACAAATGCACAAGTTAGGGCTAATCAAAGGAAGACTACAAAATGTTAAGGAAGTACAACATACAATGAACAAGTTTTTGTTGGATCAGAGCTGGAATTAGGGAAATGATTATGGCTTCAGGGCCTGGAAGAATAAAGAGTCTGAACCAGAACAACCTGATTCTAGTCTGCAAGTGGCTATTATTTGTGTGTATAGCTGGAGCCCAGAGTACTTGAGAGAAATTGGTACTTTGGAAGTTAGGCCAGGATTATATTTTGAAACTAAAAATGCCAAGGGAAGGTTTCTGGGATGTCGTGCATGCAGTAAAATTGAAAAAGCAAGAGAATCTTGTGTGTTTGGATAACTGGTGGCCATGTGGAAAGACAGAGTTTTGGAAAGAGAACAGCAGTAAGAGTCATTTACTCATTTAGTCGTTTAGTGACTTGTTTGGGTCGCCAAACAAGAGGGTTGAACACCTGAGACTTGGCAGAACAGGGGGAGTAGAAATGAGGAACCAGGATTTATTTTCCACTGAATATAATATGCTATCAATTATAGGACATGCCTTTTTGAAAAATGTAACTAACCAAAAAAAGATGCCAATTCAATTATGACATAATACCAAGACACCAGTCATGGCAAGATTCATGCTTATTTCAAAGGTTAAAAAAAATGTACATCTTAGACTAGGTGGACAATAAATAATCTTAGGAAAATGACATCTACATTTTGGACTCAAACAACTTGGAGGATACGGATGCTATTAATGGGAATCTTGGGAACAAAGGAATGAGAAATGGGTTCCAGGAGAAAAGATGAATTTTCTTCTGGACATTATTGGGTTGGATATCTTTAGGAGGTATTTATATGCATATGTCTGGTATGCTATTAGAAATGTTGGTTTGGAACTTCAGGAGAATGTTATAAAAAATTGGATGAGATTAGTGAATTGTTTTCAATTTAAGTCTTTATGCTTAAGTATTTATGAAGACAAATTATCTCTTTTTGTATAACCACAAATTTTAAATCTCCCCATATTATAGTCTTTTTGTTGTAGTATTTGATCTACATTGGTTGGAACTAGAGGAAGAAGGGAGGGATGATAAAAGGAATTTGGGACTGTAGAAGTCATTAGTAATTGCACTTAGGTTTGAAAACTATGACAGCCACCTAGAAAAATCTTTATGTCATTGACAGTTTATTTAGAAATTGTATATGCTCAATCTTTTTTAAAATAATATTTATCTGAGAGGCAAAGTGACAAAGAGACAGATCTGCTGGCTCATTCTTCAAACAATCACAACAGCTGGGCTGGGCCAGGTTGAATCCAGGAGCCTGGAATTCTATCCGTATCTTCTACATGGGTTGCAGGGACTCAGGTAACTTGGGTCCTCATCCAATGCCTTCTCAGGTGCTTCAGCAAGGAGCTGATTGGAAATGCAGTTGCTGGGACTCAACTGGCATTCTAATTTGGGACACCTGCGTCCCAACCACGGCCTAATGTGCTGTTCTACAATGCCAGCCTCTATCTCCCCCTAATCCCATCCCAGACCTTCTTCTCAAACCTGACCCTGCATCTTCTCCTCTATTCCTTGCTCTTTCACTTCTAGTACTTGATGAGCCCATCCTTTTGCTCATGTTTTCATAATAAAGTACCACAAACTTGGTGGCTTAAACAATAAAAATTAGTTTCCTCACAACCTGGCAACCAGAAGCCCAAGATCAAGCAGTGTGTGTGGGCTTAGTCTCTTCCTGGCTTCAAGGTGACTGTCTTCCCCTGTGTCTTCACCTGGTGCTTTTCTTTCTATGAGGGAACTTCAACAACTTCATAGAATTAAGATAAATATTTTGGGGGGGGGCGAAATATTTTTGAAATCTATGCATCTCTTTCACAACATGCTTTTTTCTGAACTTTATGAAGACCTCCTGTGTATACAATTAAGAAAGTGCTTGCTCTTAAAAACTTGCAACTCCATTTTTCCTGGAACTTTTAAAGTACACTTGCATTGGTCTGTGTTTGTCTTTCCACTTTCTATGAAGACACAGTCACATTGGATGAGGGCCCATCTGGATGACCTCATAGGACCTAATTACCTCCTTCAAGGAAAGAAAGAAAAGTCATATTCTGAGTTATTAGGGATTAGGACTTGAACTTATACATTTTGGCTGCAATTGATTCCATAACAGTGAGTAAACCAGCCAAGCACTTAAGTTCTTATTCACACATATATGAATACCTGGACCTTCTAGCTCAAGACTAATATCCTCTTAATGCACCACAAATTATTTTTCCAAGCTTGCTTCTATAATTATTTTGTGTCTGCAAAGGTAGGGAGTTATATATAGCAGTCCTGTAAAACTTTTTCTTAGATTTTTTTTCCTTCCTGTCACTGTTTTTAAAAAATGTCATTCTTTGAAGAAGGAGACCACTGTTCTCCCTTATCTTTCATTGAGCAGTGATTAGCAGGGTTGTAGCATTACATCAGTTCCTCGCTTTTAGGAACTGTGAGGAGAAAATATATAATAGCAGGAAATACATATTCCAGCCTGAGTCTTATTTCTTTTCTTTGCAGTCATAGCTTGCCTAAATAATTAAATTTCCCTGTGTTCCCCAAACCTGGGTTTGTAGGGATTCTAGTATTTGACAACTTCAATACTTCACCAGCTATTTAAAGGCATCATGTGAAAAGTAGATCATGCAAGGGTGAAATGCATTTCTCTTAAATGATGCCTACCACAAAGGCTGTTTTTGTAGGAAGTTTGTCTTGGCAAGCATTTCAGACAAACTTGCTAGACACCACTCTTGTCATTATCTGGCTTCCTCCTGGAACCTTAAGGCCATCTCCATCTCAAAATGAATTCACAAATTAGCTTCCCTCTCTGTTATTCTCTCCATGACATATAACAGAACGGACTCCTGAGTAAATCTTTTGATCTTTATCTTTTCCAAAGTTTAACCTTACTGGGTGTAAAGTTTTTAGTAGAATGAGTGGTACAATGTCAAAACCTATAATCCCAGTCTAACCAGTAGAAAAGTATCAGACAGCTCTAGATGAAGAACTATTCTACAAAATATCTGATCACTACTCTTCTAAAGTGCCAAGGTCATCAAAAGTAAGGCAACTCTGAATGGAGGGAAGGCCCAGGCAGCTGAGACCTGGTGAAGAGATACAATATGGTCGGTGGTCCAAGGGAGGACCTCAAAACAGAAAAAGAACATGAAAGAAAATTAATGGAACCCCAATAAACATGACATTCAGGTATGAGCTGTATATCATTGCTAGGGATAACTGTGGAAGGTACAATGTGTGAATGATACTGGCATTCTCTGTTTTTATTTTGTCTGAAACAACTCTAAAATAAAAAGTTTGCTTGAAAAATTAGAGGGGACAGATCTGGTCAGTTAAAAGCCCCAACAAGGCCTCAGTATCAATATACAACATTATGGAATTAATTGACATAGTATTGGGTAAACAATATGTACTCTGTTAGACCTATCTTCAGACCATAGAAGGTCTCCCCAAGAGGCCACTGAACTTATCTGGACAATAAGACGCTGAACTTTATGCTAGGCATGTGTTTGCAAGGAATGAATCTCAACTGAACTTGAACTATGGTTATGCAACAAGGTGGAGAAATCCACCATGGGGGGAGGGGTATGGGAGGGGTGGGGGGAATCCCCAGCGCCTATAAAACTGTACTACATAATACAATGTAAGCAACAATAAAAAAAAAAAAAGAAAAATTAGAGGGGACAGTAATCAAGATAAAAGAAAGCACAAAGCAAGGAAAGTATGGAAAAGGGGAGCACACCCAAAAGTTATTAATAAATACTAAATGTCAGCCTATCATTTGATATATGGATACCAATAAATGACAGGATACCAGTGAGTCTGTTGGTATATCAATCCAATAAATTTATAGACGTGATGAATTGGTTGTAAACAGTGTTTTATAGCATCTGAAAATTCCAAATGGTAAATCCACACACAATGTTTCTGCTCACATATTTCAAAATCCTTTTTTCAGAATCTACACAAAGGAATATTTCGTGTCCTTTAGGGAGGCTCAATAAAAAAACAACAGGTGGAAAATGGGTTTTGCAGTAGTGTGAATGGCTATAACCATAAATACTGTATCCCAGAATTATACCAGCAGAGGACTAGAAGCACATTAATCACCCAGCAGTGCAGAAATTCCATTCTTAGATGTCATTTCAATTTCAGGCATCAAGACTAAATGCTCCTGTTTAAATTCAAAACATAGAATGCATATGATGATTCTTTATTTTCATGGGAATTCATGAAGTGGGCTGGCTGGTCTCCGCCTGTATGAAATGGAGTTGATCTATCTCATCTCAGCATTGTGGGATTAGATGAGGCAATGAGCGTAACATGCCCAGTGTGGAGGATGACACAGAGTATGTTTCTAATGAGTGGTAGCAGTGCTTTTTATTTATCCTGCTCATGATTATGAGGGTGGCCTCAGCCTTTCAGAAAGGATGCCATGTAGAGATTTCTTCTTGAAACACCATTCTTTGACAATCAAGAAAATAGACTCAATGATCAATGATATGCTTGCATCTTGTAGCTACTTTGTTCCTGACTTGAAACTTGACCGCTCCTCAGGGGTACCTGTCTAGATTCAGCTTGTTGCAAACCTACTATGTGCAGCTGTTCCAAGTTTTGCTGCAGGATCACATGGAGGCAGTCTCTGGCTTTTGGGGTGTGACTCCCTCCCTCAGAGAGAGCCGAATTCTCCGCCTCCCTCCCCACTAGGTGTGGCAATCAGCTCATTCCCAGTTGCTTCCTTTTTACTGCATCAGTATTTCAGCTGCTACAGCCAGCCGCTGGATGGACAGGGCCAGGAATGTTGAGGCATCTCGGCTGCCGGCTTGCAGCTGACTGCTGCTGCACATGAAGGAAGCATGTGCCTCCCGTGTGCCGGCATGGACAAAGCAGCGTTCCCTTCAGAGTATGAGGACCTGTGCGGGTGAGTGAGACCCATGATGACCAAAAGACATGATTTTAATGTCTGGGAGGGAGGGAGAAAGGCATTTAGTTATTAACAGTTAAAAAATAAAAAAGCACTTAGAGAGTGAAGCTAAACTCATACCAAAATTAGTTTCCTATTGGATTCGTCTTATCCCTTGATATCTTTGCCACCTGTTGTCCTTAGTTGAGCTTTTAAAAAAGTCTCTGAGGAAAACATTGTTTTGTTTTTCCATCAGGGCTGCGTTAGTCAAGATAAAGAGGATTTGCAGCAGTTTTAAAATTCAAAGCCAACTGTGCATTTTCAAGATTGAATCTGATGTGGTTGTGCCCCCCAACAGCATGGGTGTCGTGGAGGGAGCCTGGCTGCAATAACTAAGGACCTGCTGTCCCCCAGAGTCTCTCACTCTCTACTCCCAATTCCCCCATGCTCTTTGCTTTATAAACATCTCTGTTTCTTGAAATGGGGAGACAAAGAGGTGTGGAGAAAATGGGAACAGTGTTGCAGCCAGTGTGGACCCACAGCTGCCCATGAAAGCCCAGCCTTGTAAGCCCTTGTCCTTCAAAATCAATATTTACTACAGGCTGGGAAAGGAACGCAGGTTATTTCTGGGCAATCCTGTAATAAAGTCCTGTCTAACTTGTCTGAACGCTAAATGCTTCATGACACTAGTTATCTAGAAGAAATTTTTCTAAGTCAAATTTATGAGCTGAGTTGAAAACCACGCTGCAGCAGAACCTAGTGAATCCCCATGGCTAAGTGATTCATCTTTGGAGAGTCAGGAAATCTATTTTTATCGCCTGGATGCAGGCAGTGCCTCATTTTGATTCACTTGCCGGACTGCCATTTCTTCCATGGTGCTGAATACACCAAGTGTCTGAGGAGTTAGAAATGTCACTCTGGGTTTTCCGTCCTGCGGCTGATTCAGCAGCCCTGGGGAGAATGGGGCCCTGCAAAACGTGAAGGGGCAATGAACTTCAGCAGTCTGCCTTGTGCTCAGGAATTCTGCCTGGGGGCTGTGCTACTTGGCTTGCCTGCTTTCTGAGTGAGGTGTGCAGAGAGCAGCTGCCACCTGGAAACTCCTCCCAAGGGGACAAGGGACAAGAATGTGCCATGCACCTGATAGCCTGCCTTTCTGCCTGTTGATCAGGGTGTGGAGAACTTGCCAGGGTGGTTTCTAATATTAGATTAGAGAGGGACTTCCTGACACCATTTTATTTCATTTCCCTGCTTCCATTCTGGCTCATGACTCTGGCATCTGAGGCCACGACATATTCCCTATTGGCTTTTGCTGGAGTCCAGAGTATGCAGGAGTAGTGATGGTTTGCTTCGAGGAAGCTGGAAAGATGAAGGAATGGGAGATAAAAGGTAAAGAAGCAGAAGGAGAACCTACCCTTCCCGAGCTTCCTCAGAATGCTCACTCTTGGGGAGGAGAAAAACAGCAACTGGATATTGATTGCGTAGAAGCAGTGTTCATGGTGGCAAGAGGCATTTTCAGCAACTGGTATACAATAGGTGTTTGCTAAGTGATTGACCAGGATCCAATCTCTCTTGGATAGCCTTGTTGTGAGCCATCCATGAGGGATAACGTTACAGGTAGTTAGGAGCTGACATAATCTAGAGTTAGGTGTTCCAAGTTCAAATACTGGATTTGCCACTACTTAGTTGTGTGCTTTGGCAAGGTGCTACATCATTTGAGGTCCCTGTTTTCCCATCTGTGAACTACTATAGTAGCTTCTCTCAGTGGTATTCATTTATATAGATCAAAGGCCTAAAATCTGTTCTATCATGTAGTTCAAAATAAGAAACAAGAGCAGGAAAAAAAGGAGAAAGACGAGGGGACCAGTGAATAGATCATTTAGAAATGTTTGAGATTTTTTTTTAATGACTTATAAACCTTTTTTATCAGCAGAAAAAATAATGTGAGAATGTAAGTATAAAGTGAATTGGGGGGATGGAGAAGGTTGCATTTTATCTCTGAATAAATAAGTCATTGGGCTCCTCCTGTATGCTAGATACGACACCAAACATGAGCTCTTCAATGGTGAGACCATCAGGATTCCTCCCCTGATGGATGTCACAGTGCCAACACTTGGAAGTTTGAGGAACTAGAAATTCATTGGCCCACAAACATAGTTGTTATATTCTTTATTGCCTACAATTAAAGAGGAATGAATCTGGATATACCTTGGAGGATAAAGTTTCCCAGTGAGTCCCCAATGTGGAGAAAGAAATGAGAGAGTAGGGAAAGAGGGGTGTGTGAATGTATGCATGCGCTCATGGGTGTACGGCTGCAGTGTGGCGTACAAAGCCTATGTTTAAATCAATATGAGATATGTAGTCATGGATATTGAGTTCAATCATGAAACCAGAGGGAAATGCAAAATGATGATATTAACCTCTGAAATGCCCAGGAGTAAAGGTAAGCAGGCAATGAGTGAGAGGACTAAAGCAGTTGTTATAATGATATGAAGTAAGAGCCATCACGTATCAAGCCCTGTAAATCCCAAAACCCAACTCTGAGAGTGTCACCTGAGGATTTACAGGTACTGGAGGATGAGCCTGTGTTTTTTGTGGAGTCTCAAGTCTCACATCTCTTGGAAACACCAGGATGCATAGGAGCTACTGCTTATGTGGACTGGCTGTGGAACATTAGGATGTTTTGATCTAGGGAATTGTTATTTGACTTTGGAGATCTTCGGTAGTGATCTGTGCCTGCTCTTGACCCCACTCACTGACCTTTGCAAGATCTGTGCTAAGTGGTGTTATCCCTGGTGTTATAACTCATAGCCAGTGTAGTCAGCAGCAAGGAGAATGGAATAAAAGAGTTAACTTTCTGTTCTGTTTTCATCCCAGTGGCTAGTTTCATTCCTGGGGTCTCTGGTTTCTGAAAGCAATCATTTCTTCCACAGCAGCCAACAGCAAAGACATGGGACTTACAAAATGACTGAGGCATATTTAACATGCCTATGTGTAGTTCTTTCTGTTGGATTCCCATGTAAGGGTTGCCAGTGGCTTCTACAGCATTTCGATGGAAAGTGCAGGAGAATGACCTCGGAAATCAGCCCCTTATACTCCTACGAAGGCCATCAAAAACGCAACTTGAAATGCTGCTGCGGTTTCCCTGACCCTCCTAGAACTGAGCCCCTAGTTGACCTCTGTGAGCCTGACCTCAGCTCAGTCAGGGCTGAGCAGTGGTCTGGAAGCAGTGTGTGTTTGCCAGCTCCTTGGCTCCTCCTCTGGCTGGGCTGGACCACAAGTCTTGACTACATCAAATTTTCTTTTATCACACCTCCTGGAACTTTTTCCATAGCCCTGAGTCTGCTGGAGTCTTCCTTGATAGAATCTCATTTCATCTTCCTCGTTTCTGTTTCAATTTCTTGCTCTCAGAATAATGAGCCAACCTTAGAAAATTCTCAAAGTATTGATTTTACTCAACACTGCAACTGCTATACAGCATTTTGTTTTAGAAATGTGGGAATGCTCAGGGAATTTTTGGGTGTGTGTGTATGTGTGGTGTGTGTGAGAGAGAGAGAATCTATGTTTTTTTTATTCCATGGAAAGAGTAGTATCAGCAGGCTTTTGCTCTCAAATTATTCAAAGTAACTGGGGTTAAAAAAATATGAATTTAGCAGTAAAAACTTACAGGAAAAAATGACATAAGTTATTGCGAGGAACAAAGGAAGGAAGGGAGGAATAGAGTCATGTAGGGAGAAAGACAATGAACGGAGTATTTTTTGGTCTTTTTCTTCTTTTTTTTTTTTTTTGGTGACTTTAACAGCTTGTACTACCTATTTTCTGAAGCTGCCCTATTTTAAAACCTTATTTCTTTAAGACCCTGTTTGTTTCTCCATTCCCTTAAAACGAGTATTGGTAAGATTTATTCCATATATTCATTTCAGTTCTTTCCAAAAACCTGTCCCAAGAGGAGCAGCTTCCCTCCTTGGGCCCCCGGAAGCACATGTGACCAAGGTGTGTCCTTCCGTTGAAGGATAGCCTACATCCAAACTGGTGTTCAGAGGAAGAGAGGAAACCTGTGTTCCATAAGGTTTGCAGGAATGAGTTCCTCACATGAATCAAGCGCTGAACATGGTATAAAATATCCCATTTTATATCCCATTGTTTCTAAAGAATTAGCTGTTTTGATGCTGGCAAAGACAGTAGGCATATGTCATGATCAAAGGATCTATTGACTTTGAAGATACAATGAACTAGCGTGTCTTTCTGATCATTAATGCTGATCACTGTGTTGGTTCAGTGAAAGCAGATTCCATAAATGTGTGTTTTGTGGAGCAGCGGCGCGGGAGTCATATGTATACCTGTGTCTAAGGTGTTCATTGGTGCATCCAGAACTTTTTTCCCCAATGAGAAATATTTGTACCAAAGATAATCGGTGACTTTCAAGGCATAGCATGTCTAACTTAGCTAAAAGCGTTTCATTTTTTGTTATGAATATACCTTTTATGTGATTTACTTGTAGTGTATGAACTTACATTTACAGGTTGATATATTAAAAAGAAAACATGAAATACGCTTGAGTATGTTTTTGGGAACATCTGTAAGCTGCTGGAAAAATTGTGTTTTCCCTAACATAGGTTATATTTTTAAAAGTTTAATTTTTCATAAAATTTACCTTGGCAGGACCATAGGCCAAGTTTAATACATTTGGCTAAACTCCAGTTTCAATTTCATTTGCCCCAGGTAGAAGCTCTGTTTTTGTTTGAATTCAGCTGGTATTGGACCATCCAAGTAGAAAGGCAGTCCTCATAGTCATTCTATCTGCTTCACGTCTGATTAACTGGACAACATGTGATGGGTTATTGTCATCATCTTAAATCTTCATTTTAAATCTCAGTTGCACTCTGAAGCCTCAGAGCCCAGAAAAGTGCTTTTCTTTGGAGTCTTGGCATTTTGGCTGGGTTTCTTATATAAAACCAAGGGTACCTGTGTGTTAGTCTTTCATAGAAAGCAAGTAGTATGTATTTTTTTGTGATAACTTTTCATCATTTAGTAAAAGATGGTACAGTGCCTTAGACAAGTGGTCACTGCCCCAGTCTTCCATTGATCCGAAGTAGTGTTTCCTTGTTTTGTGTTTGCATGGGTGATGAATTTTGGATTCATGCTGACAAAAACCTGCCATGGAAAGCACCCTTCTCCAAATGTTTGCCTCTTTTATTTTTGCTAAAGTTCAGCCCTTTCCTGAAGCAAGTAGCACGAAGGAGTCCCTGCGTTTCAGATGCCCCACTTTGCCCCTGAGCCTCTGTTTCAAACCTGTGATGACTAAATGCTTCCTAGGCTCTACTTGGCGTTGGAGAGGGACAACTTAAAAAATTATCTGCTCTTAAGTGAATCTGTCACCCTCTGAGAACAAATAGAGCTGTTGAACAGAATTTAAGAACATAATAACTGCCAGAAAGACTGAGCATTCTTGAACCCTTTGAGTCAAAGTGAATTCCGTGTGTCTGTGTGTGTGCTGAAACTTACAAAAAGGAAGCTCAGTAGCAAGATGGTTGGAGCCTTTTGTGATCTTAACCCTGCGAAGTTTTTCTTGGCAGGACTTGAAGAAAACTTGGCTGTCATCTATTTTCTACTTCCATTGAGGGGAGCAATTGAAACAAGGAGGTGCTGATGTGGCAAGAACAAACCCACAGAGAAAAGAGCCCGGAGGTTCTGGGTGCCCCGTGGCTCCCTAATTATTCCATTACCATTCACCCTGCTGCCCAAGGCTGATTTTTTGTTTGACGTGTACCCTTTCTCACCTGTCTCCTCTGCTGGGGAGCAGCCACCCTGGAGCCTTCCCTGAACCATATGTCTCTCCTTTTGCCACCATGTCCATCTCAGACCTTAGATCCGCCTTACTGTCATCCTTAGCATGACCATGAATCCCAAGAGTGCTCCTTTATCTGTACTAGGCAGCTGATGAGGACACAGCAAGCTTTGCTGTTGGTGAGCTTAGTCTGCAGGGATGTCCAGCTTCCTGAAGTTACAGTTTGTGTCCTTGGTCTAACTCCAGTTGCCAGGTAACTGGCACTAATTTGCATTGGTCTGTTTTTTTGTGTCTTGCTTATTTCCATTCTGTGAGCAACTGTTCTAAACTGGCAAATGTCTGCCTGGACATCAGGATCCCAGGACAGGTTTATGGAATCTCCTTTTTCTAACCTCATAGTTACTCCTAATCAAGGGTTAGAACAATCTTTTGCCATCATACTGAATTTCACTGTAATATGTTGGAATGTTAAAAAAAAAAAACCTCTGGGCTATTTTTAGCAAAATGAAGTATTTTGATGCATATCTCTCACCTGAAAAATTTCCCAGATTTTCTGTTTCTAGATTCGTAGCAGCTTCACAAAGGGGTATTGTATTTGAATCGGAAGAGAAAAATATTTTTATTTCCTGCCCTTGACGGTTAGTGGGGTTGATAAAAAAGCATCAAGGCTCTTTGAGTTCTGGGTAGCCTGCAAAAAAAGCACATTATGTAAGAAAGAGCTTGAGTGGTTTTTTCCTGTTTGTCAGTGTGAGGGGAGAGTTACTGTGCAAAGTGCAAAGTAGCCATTAGCTGGAATGGAAAACAAAGGGCTTTGCTAGAAAATCAGAGAGAATTATTAGGCAGCTACAAGTATGTCATCTGGCTCTCCCAGCTGACCTTGACCTAGGGCTTTTTCTTTCTCTCCCCAGGTTAGTCAGGAGACTAATTTACTCATGTACATTCCTGAAAAGATGCCCTTGCAACTTGAGTTGTAGAGGGTTGAAACTGCCTAGCATTTTGTGTATGGTTATTTAATCAAAAAATTAGTGATTGATAGTCTCTTGGGGTTGGTCAGAAAGCAGTAATTTAAGAAGTACAGGCTTCTTACAAAAAGGTTTGCAAAAAGATTGAATAAACACAAAATTTAGGTACTGGAGCAATTGAACAATATAATAATATAATAATGTATTTAATTATGAATGTCCATGTCATTTCAGATTTATGATTTGGAATTTTAATCTTGGGGGACAATATTTTAGATGGCTCAACTATTATACTGGCTGAACTTGCCAACATGAAGTATTAAGAATACATTAAATGACTTATAAAAATAGGAAAGTATTCCTACTTGACCGTTCTACTTATTCACTTATCATCATTCCCAAGGCACACTTATCAGATCTCTGCAGAATTTTGGCAGACACTGCTATCAGCAAGAAGAAGCTGTTGCCTTGGGAGCTGTAAGAAACCCTCATTGGTTTCTTTTTTTTTTTTTTTTTAATGATAAAGATAATCCCTGGGGAACTATTTATTTTGTTCCTTTATACTTGTTTGTCTCAGAAATGAAATCAATGCCCTGATTTTTTTTTTAAGGTTTACTTATTTATTTATTTCTCTGAAAGGTAGAGTGACAGAGAGAGAGGGAGATCTTCCATTTTTGGCTTGCTCTCTACTTGACTGCACCATGTCAAAGCCAGGAGCCAGTCACTGCCCAGCAGCAGCACTAACGATGAGGCATACTCTTGAGGGTCTGGGAAAAGCTGGAACCACAACCGGACCCCTTATTGCCAAAAGCAGCTGCGTTTATACCCTTCTCTCCACTGCCTTTTTCTCCGTTGGTCTTAGCTTTTCTCCCTGCTTCTCTAGCCCTCTCTCTGCTGCTTTTCCCCGTTTTTGTGCCTATATTTTTCTGTCAGTCTTACTGCTTCTGTACCGCTTTTGTACCCTTCTCTGCTGCTTTTCCCCGTATGCCTTAGCTTTTCCACCCAAAGATCTTAGCCCCTCTTCCCCTCTCTGCTGTCCTGTTCTTCCCCCATCGTTCTCCCCGTCTTTCTCCTCGTCATCCCCCCTCCTTAGCTTTTACCGGCTGCTTTTATACCATTCTCCACCAATCACTTCTCCCTGTGGGTCCACTTGGCGCTACCTGATAGGCCAGTAGCAATGACATAATTGCAGTGAGGGCATCAGCCTATCCCTGTGACTTCCTATTTACCTGCTGGCAAGACCAAACCTGCCTCCTGGCCCTGGGCCAGCCACTATCCTGAGATGGCCTTTCCTATTCCAGGGATCGGCTTCTGCACCCCACTCCCCGCAGGAGCCCAGAAATCTGTTTAGGTCTCCCCTGTGTGTGACTTTGACTGGTTTCCTCTGCTTTTCCAAGCACATTCGCAGGAGGCTGAATTGGAAGTGGGCAGCTGGGCTTTGAACCAGCACTCCTATGTTGGACACTAGTGTCCCAAGCATAGGTTTAATTGTGCTGCACTGCAACATTGACTCCAATGTATTAATATTTTAAATGTGTTTATCTCCTCTTTCTTTTTTTCTTACTTTAAACTTCTCCTATGGTCTGTTTTGAGTCTTTCCACACCTTACTCCTTTCTTACCTGATTTACTATTCTACTTAATACATTGTTCCAAGCAAGGAACATGTTGCTTCCCTGGTCATAGATTGTAGCACAAAGGAAGTAGTGAGCTCTAGTCCAGTCAGGCAAAATAAAATCTCCTGGGTCATCCTCACTGTTTCTCTAGCTCAACTCATGGTGCTGTTTGCCATTGAGATACTAAGAATAGCCCCTCACCCCACCTGTGTGAATCCATGTCCTTGTGTATAAACACAAAGGCAGACATCTCATCAGCCTGGCTGTTTATCATCTGAAATGTGAGTGACTTTCAAACTGACTTTTCCTTGCAACAATTCTTTATCAGTTGAAAAATGGTTCCCCTTTGGCCAACAATAATTGTTTTGAAATTTATGTGCATATG